>NW_005353483.1:483547-511447 GCF_000412655.1 Myotis brandtii | reverse complement strand
TGCCTGGCCAGTCTGGGTGAAGGGCTGAGGGCCGTTTTCAGGCTGGCCAAGCCTCCCCAGCGACAGAAGCTCCCAGCCTCTCCTTTTTTTCTGGGATTTATTTACCTTCTATAATTGAAACTTTGTAGCCTGGAGTGAAGCTCAGAGCCAGCCAGGGCGGGTGGGAGGGAAAGCCTCCAGCGCTCCAGCTCCGTGGCCATGGCCGGCTGAAAGCAGGTATCTGGGGTTTATTTATCTTCTATAATTGGAACTTTGTTGCTTTGAGTGTAGCTTAGAGCAGGCCGCGGCAGGTGGGGAACCTTGGCTTCCTCCATCACTGGAACAAGCAAGCCTCCTGCTCGTTCCAGCTCCGTGGCTGCCGGCCGCCATCTTTGTTGGCAGTTAATTTGCATATCTCGCTGATTAGCCAATGGGAGGTGTAGTGAAGGTATGGTCAATTACCATGTTTGTCTGTTATTAGGTAAGATTATTTTGCTCCAAGGACATATGCTATTACTTTGGTCATATAAAATTTTTTAAAGAACATTACTTTAAAAATATTAGATTATTTTGAGATCTAGGGAAACTTTTATTATTTTCAATTATGTGTCTTTATTTTTCAAAAGAAAAGGGATAAATTAGCTTACATACATACTGTATATTTAGGTGAGACCAATCCTAAACCAAAGAAACAGAAATGTTGTATTACTTAAATATGCAATTATGCTCTTTTACTTTTAAAGACTATCCATCACTTGGATAATAGGTGAGGAAAAGAAGGGAGAAGTTAACAAGGTTTCACATATTTTTTTGCCTCCCAGCTACAGTGCACAATAGCAGAACATTTATTGTTTCCTATTTCAGCTAATGTAAAATATTCATATTAATATTTACCTTTTTATCAGTAGCTTGAAGTTCTTCAAAAACCTTTTCTAAGGTCCAACTTCAAGAGAAAGAACAGGAAAGGGATAAAATAATATTAATAATATTAACATACGAACAAAGAATAAAAAATAAAACTTTAGAGTATACTAAAAATCACCATGACTATAACAAACCAACAAACTCACTTTGTTTCCAAATATTCTCTAGGGAGTTCTTCAGTTTCATCCAGAGTTATTACTGATGTCCGGATCTCCTGTTCCACCAGACTGTCTACCATCACTCGAAAATAGGCCCACACTGTGTCTTCCCAGGTGTCACAGACGGGAAGAAGCTTTCCCCCCAATCCAAAACAAAAACACGTAGACACAGTCAACAAAAAAAGAAAGGAAAGCAGTTACATCCATGGATACGAACTAAAAAGTCACTATAATAACAAAATATTGCAGACTGCAATGTAAAATAGCATAACAAACACCCACCCATTCCCTGCCAAACCACATCTTCTAAGTTTGAACTATTAAGATTTGCCCATACTGAGTTCAATTTTCTATGCTGCTATATGATAGGATTTCCACTAATATAGCATACCTCAAAATGGATGTAAAATGCATGGGGTAATGGGGTTACACATAGGATTGTTAGACCTCAGTGGTACACTTCTGCATAAAGCTATGCATTCTATAAGTCATCAGTAAATGTATATTGTAATTAAACTTATAATTCTTAGAAACTGAAGTCTAATTTCATGTATTAAAGCATCATTTAGAGTATGGGGTACATCATATCAAGAAGCTTGAGTCATTCTATTGCGTGATTATTTTTATTATTATTACTCTTAAAAAGTAGCTTAAGTTTATGATTTATTAATATAATTAGAATATTTTATGTATCTGATTTCATTCCATAGGAAAAAAAGATTAAAATAGATTGCATACCTGTTTGAGATTTCCACTTAAAGCAGCATAAATTGCTCTCTCATATCTATTAAAAAGCTCCTGAAATAAAATAGAAATAAATTTGGAGAACTATTTTTCTTAACATGTCAATTTCTTTCATAATCGAGTTTGGCAATATCTTCCAAATTGAACTTATTTATTTGATAGTTTCTAAACTTTAGTGAAAGATCTGGTGGGGTAATAAGAGAAAGGATCCCACCAGGTGTGGCTCAGTGGTTGGGCATTGACATATGAACCAGGAGGTCACAGTTCGATTCCCAGTCAGGGCACAAGCCTAGGTGCAGGCTCAATGCCTGGGGGCCTGCAAGAGGCAGCCAATCAATGATTCTGTCTCATCATTGATGTTTCTATCTCTCTCTCTCTCTCTTCCTCTGAAATCAATAAAAATATATATTGAAAAAAAAAAGAGAGAGCGGATCCCTTAGTCTGATGATATAGTCAATGCTGACATCTTTAGGAGAAGACAAACATCTAACTTTCAAATACAGGATAAAAGCAGATCCAAGTCTAATGGATTCTTTATTTATAGCAGTCCAATTTTAGTCCAAATAGAATGTGTTTAAGTGTTGTCAGCTAGAAAGTTCCTAAATATCTAATACTACCTGATACTGACCTAAAAACATCAAAACAAAGCACTTGGACCCGCATCAGTTTGCATCAAATTCCTAAACAGAATTCATTATATTCATCAAATGATTCCATTTTACTTCCAGAATCTATTAATGGTACTTCCAGATTTCTAATCATCCACACAAGAGACTTCAGAGACTCTCACTATCTGAGCCCTCCTTCTGTCTCCAATTACTTGTCCTGACCATTCTTGCTCCCTCCCTTTCCACTTTCAATATTATTCTAGGACAGGTCTTTATCACTTAGTATCTGAATAATTCTAACAGGTTCCTATATAGTTTCTTGGCCTTTAGTCCAATCAATTATAAACCTATTTTCCACTGCCAGGCTAATCTTAAAACTGCTGTCACGTGTCCCTGAGGTTTCAATGGTTCACCACTATCTATGATAAAAACCCTCTCATTCCTTAGAACAGCACTCGAGGACCACACTGCCTGTTCTTAATTCACCTCTTTCATCATCTTTCCATTACAGTCAGTTCTGCTACAATGCTTGTTTTGAAAATGTAAATTTGTTTCAATGCAATTGATATATCAAGGAACAATCTGAACAAAATGCAATTTTCCCATTTGCTTATGCACAATTTCATCCTCAAGAAAGACGAAGTGAATGTAGAAAACTACACCCAGCTGAACTGGCTACTTAGACATATACAAACATCTATCAGCTACCTCAGTTCATCAGGTGTGTTATAAGCTAAACTGACCCACAGAGTGTTATAATTTTCTGTTTGATTTCAGATAACCTCATAAGTTGGAATCCTCTGACCCCCAATTCCACAAGCAAACTTTAGGTCTCTTCCAAGGTAAAGTGCCACATTTATTATAGTATTTATGTCTTTCCTAACCATTTAACAGTGTGAAACTGTTTCTATTAAGTTTTTATCATTTTATGTATCACTGATGGTTTTTTAGTATTGTATTCTTAACTCCTTTTCCCCCAAAAGTCCTGTGGGTTTTTGTACAATTTTGCATGCTACAGTGAATTTTAGGAATGCACAAGTCACATCATAACCTATGCATCCTAGCTAGAATTCCTTATTTTCATGCCCAACAGTCCAAATCCTGCTAATTGTTAAAGGTTCAATTTAACTCTCCTGGGAACCAGCTTTAGTCCAAAGCTCATTTTCAGGATTCACTGGTCCTCCTTTATATTTTTGCCTTATATCAATTTTTAATCCTTATTACTTAGTGTCTGAATAAGTACTTAAGTCTGCCAATTCCTCAATATGACTAAAAGTTCTTGAAAGCAAGAACTTTAACCTTACACTATTCTGAGCATCTAGTAGGTCTTCAATTAATTAGAGTAAAAATCAGTAATAGTAAATATTTTATTATATCTTACATCTTCTGCCATTCTCCAACAGCTTATTTTCCAAATGCATCTATATGGATTCCCTTCAACAGGCTCTAATTCTGTTCCTGTAAAACAGTTAAAGAAATAAAATATATAGTTTAAAATGAGATCGTTCATTGATTTCTAAAAACAAAAGCTGTATTTCACAAAGACTGGCATTTAGAGCTAAGAAACCATATGTCCCCACCTCTCAGAATAAAATCTACTAAAATACCTCCATTAACATTAGGGTCATGATAGAGCTTCCAGCCTTCAAGTGTTGCAGCTCTCCATGCCTGACCACAACGTTTACAGAGCCGCTGTGCCTTCAGAAACAAGAAGAGCAGTTAGTCATATAACCAGTGCAGTGCTGGGAAAGTCCTAATGCTTTATAGAAAAGTGTAAGCGATGTATGACAGGATTAAGTAACTTATGACATGTTACAAAGGATAATGTGGACAACTAGAAATGGCATTTCACTTTATCACCATATGCATGTCTATTTTCTCTGCCTTTCTTTTCCTAATAATCCCTTTGCTCTGATTTTGGACTTATCAACAGGTTCCCATGGAGCCCACAGGCATTTAATTCTGCTAGAGACAAATGGGGCTAAAGAGGTTGATTACCCTCGATTTATGTAAAAGTATTACAAAAACATTGTTAGTTTTTAGAATGACAGGGTGCTATTGTTCATTCACCCTATTGACAATATTTCTTTATGTTAAGTGTGGCCAATCAAATGAGCTCACTATGATAGTCAGATAGATAGGTTTTTGTTGTTCCATCATCTCAGGAACTTTCTCTTCCCCATTCTTATTTAGCTTATATGGTTTGAGTAGGCCTAATCCCATGTCTGCACTCTAAGGTTATGCATATGATTTAACAAGAATCACCCCAGGGCTCTTGCTGAAGATACTGAGAAAGAGATACACTCCTTCTGCTGGAATTGCTAGCTGGCAGGAAGATGTAAACTGCTGGTGGCCATCACAGATGCAAGAAGTGACTTCTTGAGAATGAAGTCAGAGAAGAAGGCGGAGCCAAGAGATAGTATCCTAATGACATCTTCTGAGTCCCCGAATCCTGCTTCAGCCAGACTTAACCCTCTGTACTTCCCTGTCCCATGAGCCAATTAATTTCCCTCTTGTAAGTAATATAAGTTGGGTTTCTCGAACCTAAAAAACCTAATGAACACAACCTGTTAAAGAATATCTCAAACACCACTCTGGATTGGTGACTTTAAAACATTATGAAATAAATAAATTATAAAAGCTATGTAGAAACATGGAAAAATGTTTTGATAGGCTATATAAAAATAAGATTAAAAACTGAATCTAAAACCTTGAAAATATTCTAAATAAAATAAGCCAAACATAAAAGGACAAATATTACATGATTCCACTTATATGTAACTAGAGGCCCGAAACTCGTGCAAGAGTAGGTCTTCCTTCCCCTGGCTGCCGGCACCAGCTTCCCTCTGGCACCCGGGACCCGGGCTTCCCTCCAGCCTGCCAGCAAGCACCCAGAACTCGGGCTTCCCTCACAGCCCTGGCTTTGTCCTGAAGGACATCTGGTCTAATTAGCACATTACGCTTTTATTATTATAGATATCTGGATGAGGCAAATTCATAGAGACAGAAAGTGGGTTAGAGATTAGCAGACACTGGAGGAAGAGGGAAATGGGGAGTTACTGCATAATAGTTAATAGAGTTTCTGTTTGGGGTGATGAAAACTTTTGTATATAGAGGCAATAGTTTCACAATGTTGCGAATGTAATTAATGCCACTGAAATGCACACTTAAAAATAGTTAAAAAGACAAATTTTGTTATATATATATCTTGCCTCAATAAAAAAAAATTAATATTATACTAAAATCATTGAAGTATGTACCTTAAATGGGTGAATTGTATGGTATGTGAATTATATCTCAATAAAAATGTTAAAAGAAAAACAAATGCCGAATGTATACTATGATTACAATTACGTTAAAAAGTTATACAAGAAAAAAGCTTTAGGTAAATACAAAAACCTACGATCTGGGGTAATGTAAACGTAGAGGGACCTGGAAAGTTCTTGTTTCTCATGTCTTCAGTAATGGGATCATTTTCTGCTTTCTGTTTGCCCTTACCTTTCCTAATTCTTACACACGCCTGGCAGAGTGGCTGGGACTTAAATATTTTCTGAGTAAATGAATGTATGAGATCACCTTCTTTAATTAATTAAAAGAATGATGCTTATTAACCCAAGACTATTAATAAAAGAAGTTACTTAATATATGCTAATGGTTTATAACCCAGAACAAACAACAGTTTGAATTAATTCAAAAAGGACATCACCAAGAGTACTGCAAAAGATGTACAACATAATATCTAAAGCTTGAAGCTCCCATGCATCAGACTGCCTCATCTACTAAGTTGTCTAATTAGATACTTAACATTCTACAGGCAAACCTCATTTTATTGTGCTTCACTTTACTGCACTTCATAGATGTTGCATTTTTTACAAATTGAAGGCAAAAGACCCTCTACCATCAAAAAGATTACCACTTGCTTTATTGTAGTGTTCTGGAACAGAACCTGCAATCTCTCAGAGGTATGCCTATACATTCAAGATCTTAAAATTCACAAAGGAGATTAATTTTAAAGAGGTGAGATTAAAAGGAGGAAGTCTGAGGGCCATGATGATCTTCAAATGCATAAATAGTGTCACCTGGAAGAGCAATTTGGGGCAGACTTGTTCTCAACTCTTAAAAATCAGAACTGGAAATAATGGAAATATGCCTAGGGAGGCAAAGTCTGACTTCTTAAAAATTTTTTTCTATTAAGAGTTGTGCAAACTAGAGTGCAGTGCCCCTGAGGCAATGTGTTTCTTATCACTGAAAATGTTCAAACAGCAGTTACATCTAGATACATTGAGAAGGCATACTAGGTGGTCACAAAGATCCCTTTCAACTTAAGAAGAGTCTATGCCTTTTTACAATTGGACAAGCACAGAGTACACAATTTACCTCTTCTGTCATTCCAGCACGGATTAGAGTGAAAAGATATTTGAGTAATCTAACTTCATCTTCTCTATCCAGATCATCAAGGGGCATTTTCTGTCTTATGGGAGCATCAGGGTCCTATAAAAACAAAAAAAATCACCAACTGTAAGTCCTTTGTACTCACATACATTTATTTATTTAATATATTTTATTGATTTTTTTACAGAGAGGAAGGGAGAGGGATAGAGTTAGAAACATCAATGAGAGAGAAACATCGATCAGCTGCCTCCTGCACACCCCCTACTGGGGATGTGCCGGTAACGCGGAATCTAACCTGGGACCCTTCAGTTCGCAGGCCGACACTCTATCCACTGAGCCAAACTGGTTAGGGCTGTACTCACATACATTAAACACATTAAGAGATGATAAGTCTCTCCTGAATATATTACTGAAATAAATTCACTTACGATTTAGTTAATTAATAGGAATGAAAGTGTCACAAGTGTTCCAAATAGCCACACAACTGCCTACTGCCCATTTCAAATAGACTCCTTTGGCCCACAAAGGTGTATGCCTAGGTCAGGAAAAGTGGAAATACCACTAGCTTAGCCCAGCCCAACCAAGTAACTCTAGAATGATACGCATAATTCAAGATGACTTGATCTTTACCCTGATACAGTAGCAACTACATGGCAAGTTAATTCTAAAAAATGAGCAGAGGAGAAACTGAAGGAATCTCAATCTATTTTGTGACTAGAAAGGGCTAGTTGGTAGTTTCTGATAACCTATGTGAAGAAAGCCCACTATGGGGTTAATGCTAGATAAAACACACCAACACCGAATGAAACAAACAGATTTTGAATAAATTTCCCCCCCCCCCCCCCCCCCCCCGCCAAAAAAAACCACACAAACAAACCCATCAGTTATTCCTTCCTACTACCTTTCACAGATAGAAAGAAATGTACTTATTAACATTTGGGATAATATAATGTTCTCACTTTTAAGCCAAGAGCACCATGATCTGCATGTTGAATTTTACATGAAAAACTATTTTAATGTGACTTAAAAAAGGAAATAATTCTTATTCCAATGCTACTGTTTATGGCAATATGAATATACAGAAAATGAAATGCATAATAGGTTTGGCTATTTTCACAAATATTTTGCAGACAGATATAATCATTCAATTTTGGAATATGGTCTCTTTCTGGAAAAAGGAAACCACTACTTTCCAGATAAGAGAAAATTACTTTCAGTTGCTTGCTACTAAGTAGTTTAGCTATAATTTATTCCAAACTCTTCTAACAGTTTCCAAACAATTTTCATCAAAAATCAATTTCGTGACTGACCCACGTGGCTCCGTGGTTGAGCGTTTCACCTAATAATCAGGTGGTCATAGTTCGATTCCTGGTCAGGGCTCATGCCCAGGTTGCGGGCTTGATCCCCAGTTGGGGGCATGAGGGAGGAAGCTGATCAATGTGATGTTTTGTCATTAATGTTTCTCTCTCTCCCTCTCCCTCACTTTTGTTGCCAAGTACAATTTTATCAATTTTTTCAACTGTTACTTATTTCTCCCACTGTTCACTATAAATATTTATCACATGCTGCCTCCTGTCACAAAGCTCTATTCCTTTATTTCTATAGACTCCTGTTCTTTTCAAATCCACTGTTACTCAAGCTAATTCACGAAGCTTTATTTTCCCCCCTGCTTTCTATATGAAAGAGCTTTCATAGGTCACCATCAAATAGTTCAAGAATCAAACCTTGCTGTAAGACCAAAATTAATTTGTTATTAATGCTGGAAAATCAGGAACACTTCTATACCTTCTTTTAAAATTTATAACTCATAGGTCACAGATATGTTCAAATACATGTCATCAAATTTAAATGCATCTTAGTAGTTTTGGAGTTAGTTTGTGCAAATCTTCAGGAAACAAAAACAAAGATCCAACTCTTAAAAAAAAAACAAAAATCACCTAACTTTGAAGACAACTTTCCTTATTTTTCTTCAGTTTTTCTTTACTTTTTCTTCTTTTTTTTGAAGGGAACTTTCATTTCAAAGAATACTTACCAATTCAGTGACAAGAGTACGGACACTTCCTATATAAGATAGCTGCCGCTGTTTCAAGGTATGCAGAGTATTTTCCCTGAGAGAAAAAGAACAATTTCTTTTTAAGGAGCAATTCTAATAGTAGGTTTATTTAAAAAAAAGAAAAATCAAGTCAAAGTTAAAAAGAGTATAAACTCAGAAAAACAAGCAAAAATTCTAAGTATAAAAGGGCATTTTATATTTTAGCACAGATGAGTAATGATATTGAGCATTTTCATGTCCTTATTGGCCATTCATCTACCGTATTTGCTTTTGTGAGGTATCCATCTAAATCTTTGCTCTTTTTATTATTGGGTTATCTTTTATTACTGAGTTATAGTTCTTTATGAACTATGGGTTCTATGTTTCTTCCAGTCTGTGGCTCACCACTAATTTATTTTCTCAATGCCTTTTAGTGAGAAGTTTTAATTGATGAAGTCAAATCAATTTTTGACCCCTGATTATTGCTTTCTGTGACCTAAGAAAGAAACACTTGCCTATCCCCTAGTCATAAAGATTCCTCCTATATTTTCTTCTAAAAGCTTTATGGTTTTGATTTTTACATTTAGCACTATGATCCATCTTGAATTAATTGTTCAGTATTTTTCACATAGATACCAAGTTTTTCTCAGTTTGTTGAACAGACAGTCCTTTCCTCATCTGATTGCTTTGACTGCTTTGTTGAAAACCAAATGACCATATAAGTGTGGTCTATTTTGGGGTTCTCTATCCTGTATTTATTTAAAACTTGCAAAGACCTTAACAGAGCATTTTAACTAAAATTTTTTTTCTGAAAATGAAAATTCCTGTTTTGCTCAGAAAAATCACAAATATTGAAGATTTAATTTTAAATAAACACTCAGTAACACTAATTACCCAGTTAACCAGAGAAAAAATATAATTGACTTGCAGACTTTGTACATATAATATTACTGAATTCAAAGGCAATCTGAACTTTTTCTTCAAATCTTGAAATAAATTGTCCCTTTAACCTAATGGTGCTTTCTGGTTTCAAGGGCATACAGTAACTTAAAAGTACTGAAAGGTATGGGGAAAAAAAATTTTTTTTTTAAATTACAAATAGCTAGAAACATAGTACAAAGTGTCTTTTTAAAAAAAATATTTTTTTAAATTGATTTCAGAGAGGAAGGGTGAGGGAGAGATAGAAACATGAAAGAGAATCACTGTTTGGCTGCCTCCTGCACGCCTCCTTTGGGGATCGAACCTGCAACCCTGGCATATGTCCTTGACCAGAATCGAACCCAGAACCTTTCAGTCCGCAGGCTGATGCTCTACACATTGAGCAAAACCAGCTAGGGCAGGGGTGGGCAAACTTTTTGACTCGAGGGCCACAATGGGTTCTTAAACTGGACCGGAGGGCCAGAACAAAAGCATGGATGGAGTGTTTGTGTGAACTAATATAAATTCAAAGTAAACATCATTACATAAAAGGGGACAATCTTTTTTTTTTTAGTTTTATTCATTTCAAACGGGCCGCCCGCGGGCCGTAGTTTGCCCACAGCTGAGCTAGGGCCAAAAAGTCTTCTTGATCAAATAATGATTATTAAGAAAATATAGCAGGTGATTGCTTAAAAACGTGAATCAAACCATATCACATTCTTTTACTCTCAAGGTTTCCCATCACATTTAAAATAAAGTCCCAAACGCTTACCTCTGCCTGCCTGTAAAAGTCCTACGTGAGATGGCTCTCTTCTATCTCATTTCTTATTATTCTTTTCTTTGCCGTGTTCACACTGGCCTCCTTATGAACAAACATTTTACCTTCTCAGGGTCTTGGCAATTTCTGTTCTTAACCAGAACACTTGTCCCCCATATTTTTGCATGGCTCACCGCCTTTATTTCTTAAAAGCCTCTTGCTCTTAACTACCTGTTACTTCCTCAGAAAGGCCATCCCTAATCACTTCTTCTACTTAAAGTAGTACCCATTATCATCCTCTATCCAGCAACTCTGATTCTTTTTTTTTTTTTTCAAAGCTCTTAATACCTAACAGGATATGTATTTGTTTTTCCTCTTAAACAATTACAAATCCCTTAAAGGCAGGGTTTTTTATCTATTTTGCTCACAGACTGAGTAAGTAGTAAGTGAATATTCATCTTTCAGTATTTGCTGAAAGAATGAATAAACAAAACCAACTTTAAGTCTTTGGAATAAAAGTTTTAATGACTTACCAATATACTGATTTTGCATAAAACTCAATATTATCAGAAAAATCTCCAATCTCATCTTTGGCAATGCTCTCTAACCAATCCACCACCAACTAAGAAAGTTAAAAAAAAAAAAAGAAAGTATTAACTATAAAATCTGTTAGTATTTTATTTGTAGTACTCCTACACTTAATTTAAAAAAAGTTTCTGATACAAAATACCAAGTAACAATTTCTCTAATCACTATTTTTACTTTTTAAAGATATATAAGTATTATGGCAAAAGAATGAAATTTTCCATAGGAATAATACGGTTCTTAATAGCCTTTCCTGGAAATACTAGGGTTATTATTTGAAAACCAAAAACAAGGTTCTTAATTCCTTTTAATTACAAATAAAAAGATCAAAAAGAAAAAATTAAGAAAAAACGTTTTAAATTAAAACACCTTCATTTCTATGTTTCATAAAAAATATTTAAAAATTCTAGTCATACCTGACTTTGTCGGACAAGTGAATCTCTCTGAAATAACGCCTCCACAACTGCTTTTTCACTAGCATTAAGAGCCTGTTAAAAAAATATTAAAGGAAGAAAAAAAAAAAGATGCTCTAAGAATATTATTTCAACAGGAAGGTAAAAACATACCTGAAATAAGGATATTCAACCACCATAAACATTTTACTACACAGCAAATTGGTATATTTTTCTAAGAAAAGTTTCTGTAAATAAATTTCAAACTGCTATATCAATGTGTGGCTGCTTTTACTTGATATTTTAGTTCTTTAGCTTTACTTGGAGTTTAAAATATCTATTTTCCCCAGAGATACTGTTTTAGGGCAGTGGTTCTCAACCTTCCTAATGCCGAGACCCTTTAATACACTTCCTCATGTTGTGGTGACCCCCAACCATAAAATTATTTTCGTTGCTATTTCATAACTGTAATTTTGCTACTGTTATGAATCTTAATGTAAATATCTGATATGCAGGATGTATTTTCATTGTTACAAATTGAACATAATTAAAGCATTAGTGATTAATCACAAAAACAATATGTAATTATATATGTGTTTTCCGATGGTCTTAGGCGACCCCTGTGAAAGGGTCATTCGCCCCCCAAAGGGGTCACGACCCACAGGTTGGCGACCCACAGGTTGAGAACCACTGTTTTAGGGGAAAATAAAATACAGAACAAAATGAAACAAACAAACAAAAAATCATAATAAAGAGATGGATTCAGTCATGTGACATGTTAGAAAATTAACATCTAGAAACTTAAAAATCTATTATTCTACACAGCAGAAATTGAGAGGTGATAAAACTTAATAATCCAAGGCTCTTAAGACCAACTTTAAGGACACCTTGACAAAAATATGAGTAAGTAATATTAAACAGTATATTAAAAGGATAATAATCCAGCTGATGTGGCTCAGCGATTGGGCATCAACTCATGCACCAAGAGGTCACTGGTTCGATTCCCAGTCAGGGCACGTGCCAGGATTTTGGGCTCAATCCCCAGCAGAGGGCTTGCAGGAGGCAGCTGATCGATGATGTGTTTCTATCTCTCCCTCCCTCTCCCTTCCTGTCTCTCTAAAAAACCAATCAAAAAATATATTTTTTAGAAAAGGATAATATGTAGTGATAGAACCTATAATCAATCTTATTCAAAGATTCAAGGAGAAAAGCCATAGGAACATCTGGATAGATGACAAAATGTCACTTGATAAAAATATCTTCATAAATTACAAATAGGAGAATATTTTCCTAATATGATAGACTACTAGCTAAAGCCTAGAACAAATATTACACTTAACTCTAAAACCAGAGAAAAACACACACAAAAACCTAAGTAGTAATAAATACAGAAGAAGAGTCAAAGTTGTCACTATTTTTAGTTAATAGGATTGCCTACCAGAAAACCAAGACAATCAGTGGAGAACTATTAAAGCTACTAAGTTCATTAAATAGCCACAAGTAAGATAAATAATCTTCCTAGACATGTATCACTTGGTTGGCATAAAATAAGTATTTGCAGAATAAATAAATTAAAAGATTGAGAAAGCAACAAATGAACACAAAAATAATAAACAAACAAAAATTCAAACAGTATAGTGGTTACCAGATGGAAGGGGGGTGGGAAATAGTAAAAGGTAAAGGGGGTCAAGTATATGGTGACTGAAGATGATTTGACTTTGGATGGTGGGCACACAATGCAGTATAAGATAATGTATTACAGAAATGTACACTTGAAATCTATAGAATCTAATTAATGAATGTCACCCAATAATTTTAGTTAAAAAGTTAAATTAAAATAAAAAAAATTTAGCTGGTTTGCTCAGTGGATAGAGTCAGCCTACCGACTGAAGGGTCCCGGGTTCGATTCCAGTCAAGGGCATATGCCCGGGTGGAAGGCTTGATCCCTAGTAGGGGGCGTGCAGGAGGCAGCCGATCAATGATTCTCTCTCATCATTCATGTTTCTATCTCTCTCTCTTTTTTTTAATATATTTTATTGATTTTTTACACAGAGGAAGGGAGAGGGATAGAGAGTTAGTAACATCAATGAGAGAGAAACATCAATAAGCTGCCTCCTGCACACCCCCTACTGGGGATGTGCCTCTCTCCCTTCCTCTCTGAAATCAATAAAAATATATTAAAAAATTTTTTTCAACCCACAGATTGAGAACCACTGCTATATAATAAAAGGGTAATGTGCAAATACACCAAACGGCAGAACAACCAAACAACCAATCAAAGCATAATATGCTAATGATATGCTAAGGCTGCTCAACCACTGGCTATTATGTGCACTGACCACCAGGGGGCAGATGCTCCAACTGGGTTAGCTTGTTGCTGCTGGGGTCCAGCTGATCGAGACTGAGCAAGATGGGCCGGACATTCCCTGGAGCCCTCCCACAGTCTCTCCCCAGCTCGATTGTGCACTGGTGGGGTCCCTCAGCCTGGCCTGTTCCCTCTCGCAATCTGGGACCCCTCAGTGGATATTGGAGAGCCAGTTTCAGCCCAATCCCGAAGGCCACTCCCCTTGGGAGGGCACCAGATGCAGGGCTAATGGCTGGTGAGCACTGCTGTGGCGGCGTGAGCCTCTCCCGATCGGGACTGATTGGGCACGAGCCTGCAGCAGGCACAGTGGGGATGGGATGAGCGGAAGCAGCAGGTAGGAGCTGCAGGTGGCATTGGACTGCAGGTTTCAGCCTGATCCCTGCAGGCCACCCAGAGGGACCCCACCCGTGCATGAATTTGTGCCCCGGGCCTCTAGTTATAACTTAAAACAGATAACTATAGAAGCTAAAAATTAGCTATAGAAGCTAATAAATTATAGCAGATATTATAGAAGCTAAAGAAAACATTTGACTGCATTCAACATCTATCCCAACTCTTAGCTAGTTAGGAGAAAAAAAAATCCTTAATCTGTAGTAAAACAAAGTCAGGAACACTAACTGATATAATTGTATAGATGCTCCTAGTCAATGGAATAAAGGAAAAGAAGTAAGAAATTAGGAAGGATTAAGGAAAACTATTTGTAAAATACTGCCAATATAGAAAGCCCAAGAAAATCAATGAAAAACTTACTAGAGCTAATAAAAGCTCCAAAAAATGGCCAATTATAAGTTTCACACATAAATCATTGAGCTATCTGACAGTTATAACTAATTATAAGATGTAATAGGAAAGAGAATCCATTCACAATAGGATTTACATAGACTTTCATAAAGAGCACAAATCTATATAAACTGTATAAGATCTAAATAACTGGGGAGACATGCAATGATCATAAACAGGAAAATTCAACATAAAAATGTCATTTCTCCTCAAATTAATTTACAAATTCAATATTACTGCAATAAATATCCCAATTAACTTTAAAAAAAAATGGAAATTGTAATGTTCACCTGGAAAAAAAAAGTGTGCAAAAATAACCAAACATGTTTTTTAAAATGAAGGAGACTAACCATCTGAGATATCAAAATTTCTGAGCTAGAGTGACTCAGGTGAGTAGTATCGCCTAGCAAATGAATCAATCAATAAAACAGAAAAGATCCATGCATAAGTATGATAAATATATTTGTTTGATAAATGGTGTTGGGATAAATGACTTTCCATATAAAAAAGTTAAATCCCTTACATCTTTTTAAAAAATATATATTTTTTATGATTTCAGAGAGGATGGGAGAGGGAGAGAGAATCATTGATGGGCTATCTCCTGCATGCCTCTACTGGGGATCAAGCCCACAACCTGGGCATGTGCCCTGACTGGGAATTGAACTGGGACCTCCTGGTTCTTAGGTCAATGCTCAACCACTAAGCCATGCCAGCTGGGCTAAATCCTTTGCTGCTTCAGAGACAAACTTACTCCAGATGAATCCAAGAGCTTATTATATAGAAAATAAGATTTAGATCTGGAAGAAAACATTGGAAAATATTTTTTTAAATAGATAGTAAAGGTCTTCTTTAACAAGACAGAAGATAGTGAATGACAAAGGAAAATATGACAAATGTGATCAGTTAGATATGGAAATGTCAGCTTTACAAAGACCCTTAAACAAAGTTGAAAGACAAGTGACAGAAAGATGATTATCTTTAATATATACAAGAAAAGAATTACTAGGAAAATAAGCTAAGGATATGAATATAGAATTTATATAATATAAATCCTTAAGAATGATAAATATTCCACCTCACCACTAATTGTCACTGACATGTATCTTAAAATAATGAGATATCTTCCCTCCAATTGGCAAATTCAAATGATTAATAACAGAGTAAACATTTTCACACACTGTGAGAGTGTATGTAAATTGGTATATTCCATTACCAAACTTTGACCCAACAATTTCACTTCCAGAAATATAGAAAATACTCAAATACATAGATAAGTATGAAAAAGAATATTCATTGCATTATTGATTGCTATAGCAAAAAATACTGGAAACAAGCCATATATATATCCAACCAAATGTCTGAAAAAATTATGGTACATTTATGTTCTGATATACTATAAAAAAATAAGGTAAACATAAGTAAACTGACATGAAAAGCAACTAAAAATACTGATAAATAAAAACTCTCAGAATAATGTACAAATTAAATCATACCATATGTTAAAAAAAAATCTGTGTGAATAGAGCCTGGGAGACTAGATGAAAGCTATTGCCGTAATCCCTGCAAAGAATGATGATGGCTCAGGCTGAAGTGGTGGCAACAGAAACAGAGATGAGTGGTCACAGTTGGGACTGAAGAGATAGAAGAGAGTCAACCAGACTTGATGATGGATCACATTTTGGAGAAACAGAGACCAGGATCTACACTCTTGCTACTCCGAGTGTAATATACAGAACAGCATCAGCATCACCTGGGAGCTTATTAAAAATGCAGAACTGCTCTAGCTGGTGTGGCTCTGTGGATAGAGCTTCAACCTGCGGACTGAAGGGTCCCGGGTTCAATTCCGGTCAAGGGCACATGCCCGGGTTGCGGGCTTGATCCCCTGTAGGGGGCTTGCAGGAGACAGCTGATCAATGATTCTCTCTCATCATTGATGTTTCTATCTCTCTCTCCCTCTCCCTTCCTCTCTGAAATCAATAAAAATATGTATTTTTTAAAAATGCAGAACTTATGCCCTGACCAGTGTGGCTCAGTTGATTGGATGTCCTGTGCACCAAAGGTTGCCAGTTCGATTCCCAGTCAGGGTACAGGCCTGGGGTTGCAGGCTCAATCCCTGGTAGAGGGTTGTGCAGGAGAAAACCAATCCATATTTCTCTCTCTCTTTCCCTCTCCCTTCCTCTCTAAAAAAAAAATCATAAAATATCTTTTTTTTAAAAATGCAGAACTTAGGCCCCACACCAGAACTAGTGAATCAGAATCTACATTTTAACAAGATACCCAGGTGAGTCATGTGCACAGAACAGTTTGAGAAGTACTGATTTAGAGGACATTCAGGTTCCTTTGAAAACTGGCTATGGTGCTGTCCAGTGAAAGACAAAATCGGGTTTGGCTTTTGGCAGGTTTGAGTTATGATGCTTGAAAGTTATTTTGAATAGAAAAGACTAGACTAGACTAAAGTAGAATAAAAAAAAAGGTGCTCGCTCTTGAAGGGGAGCAGTTTATAAGTTCCCCTGAGTCTACTAGGAGGCAGAAAAGAAAAATATGGGGAAACTATTTATAGAATGAAACAGAGCCAAGGGACACATTCCTTTCAGGCTCTATGTTCTTTCTGCTTGGAGTCAAGAAAGGAATACATTCCAGCATTGCTGAGGAGTCTGCACAATTCAATAACTTGATACCCTTGCTAGGCACCAAGTCATTGAATCCTGCAACACTTTACCGAGATTGTATAAAAAATAAGCCCTTGAGCTTCTGCTGAACAGTCTGAGGGACAACCTCCCTTAAATTTTCTAGAGGTTCAATGTTTGATACAGAAGACAGTGAAGCATACCCCTCTTCACCTTTGAGATCCCTGTCTGAAGGAAGAGATCTCTAGAGCATCACAGTGGCTCTTTCCAAGAGTTAACCAAGTATTTCACAATGAAACTCTCATCTTTATCTTTTAAAAAACCCCAAAACAATAACAACAAAAAAGCAAACTATGTTTGTATATATCCTATGTAATAAAAGGGTAATATGACAATCGACGGTGGAATGACCGGTGGCTATGACACCCACTCAGCAGGCAGGCAGGCAGAGCAGTTAGGGGTGATCAGGCAGGCGAGTGGTTAGGAGCCAGCGGTCCCAGACTGCAAAAGGGATGTCCCAAGGATCGGGCCTAAACTGGCAGTCGGACATCCCCTGAGGGGTCCTGGATTGCAAGAGTGTGCAGGCCGGGCTGAGGCCCCCCCCCCCGCACGCCCCCGTGCACGAATTTTGTGCACCGGGCCTCTAGTGCATGTACAAAATGCATAGAAAAATGTCCGATAGGCTACAATAATACCAAACTCTTAGACTGAACAGTAAGAGAAATAAAGTGGACTTTTATCTTTTATTCTATAATATAAATAAGTATTTGATTATTTTATCTTTTACTCTATCTTTTATTTACTTGAAAAAATATTAAAATGAAGAAACTCAAAAATCAAATTCTACTACTAAAAACATTTTAATTTTTAAGCATTTATGAAAAAAAATTAATATAAAACTTACGGTAACTGCAAACATATTTTCATCTTCTAAGGCACACTGTATCCTGTCTCTGGGGAAAAATAACACAAAATTTCACATAAGTATATACAATCACCTTTTAAGCTATATGCATGCACAAACCTACAATCTAAAAAGTGGGTTTCAATTACCTTAGCCATCATGCTTTAAACACAAGATACAAGTAGTAAATGCCTTCTGAATTTTACCCAAATAAAACTGATATTTCTTAAAAATACACCCTGCAACAAGCATATCACACTCGCGGCCCACAACGAATATTTTTGCAGCCCAGCCAATATAACGGTATGTAAGAAACATTTTAATAAAAATTTCATAACTTAATTTTTACAACATCCTGTTATACATAATTATTAATAAGGAACTAAATGTTCGCTAATGACTGATTACTATAATCGTGTTGCATTCATTTCCCTTATGCACCTTACACACAGGCGCACCATTTCTTTCCACTAATACTAGCAACGAATATTTTAGCAGCCAATTGCCACATCATTAGTCTTGGACTGACTTGTTTGGTGTGCGCAATAGGAAATATTTCGCTTTCGGAGAACAGGAAAAATAGGTTTATTTGTGTTATGCTTATTAATTTGTGCAGTTATTCAGTGTCTGGTAAGTTAATGTTCAAGAAAAAATATTAATTTTTATTAAAATGTGTATTATTTTATGTTAATGATTACTCATTTATTTCAGCCCTTTGTATCCAGCATGTCTCTATTGAAATAAACCTACGTTTCTATGAAAATTGAAGCTTTTGTTTTTTTGCGGCCCACATAAACTTACACCTGGTTTATTCGGCCCGTGTTAGCTTTTGAGTTTGACATGCTTACCCTACAGTCTTTAACAACTACCTGCTGATGCATACACCTAACTTTTGAATATAATGTTTTCACATGGCAAAAATAAAATTATGATTTTCTTTCAAGATTTTCTCATAAGGATGAGAGAGTAACAATGAATCAAAACCACTGAGCATCTGAGAGAAGAAAAATTTGGTTTACTTCTTCCAAACATCCACATTACATAAATCATCAGTTTTTTCTTTTAATCTATCCTCTCCCAAGTATTATAGTATTTTTAGCACTTTCCTTAAATCTTTATACATATCCAATTTTTAGTAGCCACCAGCTTTATGACCTGATATTCAACTCCTCCTTCACTCACTCCTAACAACTAAGGCATCAGAAATGATAAGCGTAAAGAATAGCAGAACCTATTTCCAAACACATCCTACTCTAACTTTTAAATTAATTTCCCTGTTGGTTTGTGTTTATTTTATTCATGATTTGTACACCACTTTACCTGTACAAAGAAGCCAGCAGCCTCCACGTGACCATCTCCTGTTGAAGAAGCCAGAGCATACTGGCTGTTTTTGAAAACTTTTGAAGACCAGGTGTTGCTCGGTTCACTATTTTACTCAGTATATTCACCTGGATTATAAACACAGACATAAGGAAGTTTCCTATAATCCTGAATAACAACTTTTTATTCTTCAAGTATATTGTGCTAAAACTAATTACATAACTAGTATGTATGTACATAATCTATATATATAAAAAGCCAGTGTCCCTAACAACCAGAATGACCAAACGACCGGTTGCCATGAGGTGGCACTGACCACTTCTTGGTTCCCGCCTGCCCCCCGATCCCCCCTGCAGGCTCGGAAGAATCAGCAATGGTGAATGAGGGAATAGGGTGGGTGGTGGGAGGACCGGGCTGGCTGTCAAGCTGTTGGGATCACCAGCTTATCCCTGGCTGCTTGGGGGCTCAGGCCTACAGGAAAGTGGGTACTGGCAACTTCACCTCCATGTGTGTGCACCGGGCCGGCCGCTGATGGAATGCACTGCCCGCTCGGGGCCGCTCACGCCAGGACGGGTAGGTTGCGGGTGTGCCCCGCAGCCTCCGTCAGCGCCTCAAGCCCCAGCAGCAGTGGCAGTGGCAGTGGCAGTGGCAGCGGCAGCGGCGGGGGCACCCACATGAGCGGCCCCGAGCAGGCAGCACGTTCCATCAGAGGCCGGCCCAGCACACGCACATGGAGATGAAGTCTCCGAGCAGCTGGAGAAGAGCTGGTGATCCCAAAAGCCTGACAGTCTGGCAGTGGGGGCAGCGTTTGGCTGGGGACTGTCGAATGGGCAGAAGATGGCCCTGATCGCAGGAGGCTAGGCCTAGAGACCCTTCCCGCATGATTAAATCGTGCGCTGGATGTCTAGTTATATTATAAATATGCCCTGCCTATCTATGGTCTTTTTTAACTGAATGTAATATAACGTTTCCACTAGAAGTGGCCTTAAAGTAAGGTGTGTTTATGTGAGTATATATGTAAAAGTTTAACATAACCTAGACTCAACAAGAACAGCTTTGGGTACATTTTTTTCTCTCTGTATATTACCCAGAAGAGAAGCTAACTCTAACCTACACCTGACAAAATCATAACATGACCAACAGAGTAGCAATGAAAATTAAAAATAAGTTATCTTCAAATTATGGCTGATAAATTTATACCATATAACAAATCAAGAAAAATGTTTTCTTAAGATTGGCACCAAAACAATGCCAATTCTAGCCAAAACTTCAAAGTAAGTCCCTCCTTGTTCTAAAACAGTTCTTAACCTTTTTGGGACTGAGGTACGTGTGAAAAACTAATGAAAGATATGCATGTTCTCTCCAGAAACACACACAAAATTTGTTTATCAGGAGGTTTAAGTACTCTGGGTAAAAGAAACCTTTCTCAAAGGTATTAATGAGCTGGCACAATAAGAGCACCCCCTTATCTTATCAAAGGGAATAAAGAAAGATGATTAGCCGAAGCCGGTTTGGCTCAGTGGATGGAGCGTCGGCCTGCGGACTGAAGGGTCCCAGGTTCGATTCCGGTCAGGGGCATGTACCTGGGTTGCGGGCACATCCCCAGTGGGGGATGTGCAGGAGGCAGCTGATCGATGTTTCTCTCTCATCGATGTTTCTAACTATCTCTCTCTCTCCCTTCCTCTCTGTAAAGAATCAATAAAATATATTTTTTTAAAAAAATAAATAAAAAAGAAAAAAAAGAAACATGATTATTCTCGTTCAAAACTTGAAGAATCACCACCACAACAGGTTTCCCTCTCTTTGAAAAGTATTCACAAAGTAATGTTACTTCTGTCTTAAGGCCAGTTTTTAATAAAAGTGTTATCTATACTCTCATTCATTAAATTCTTTTTTTTCCTTTTCATTGAATTTATTGGGGTGACACTGGTTAACAAAATTATACAGATTTCCGGTGCACAATTCCATAATATATCATCTGTTCACTATATTGCGTGTTCACCACCAAGTCTCCTTCCATTACCATTTATTTCCTCTACTAGAGGCCCGGTGCACAAAATTCGTGCACGGGGGGGGGGGTCCCTCAGCCCTGCCTGCGCCCTCTCACAATTTGGGAGCCCTCAGGGGATGTCCAACTGTTGGTTTAGGCCCAGGACATCCTTAGTGCTGCTGCGGAGGCAGGTGAGGCTCCCACCACTGCCACTGCGCTCGCCAGCCATGAACTCAGCTTCTGGCTGAATGGCGCTTCCCCTGTGGGAGTGCACTGAGCGTCTGCCCCCTGGTGGTCAGTGCACATCATAGCGACTGGTTGTTCCACCATTCAGTCCATTTGCATATTAGCCTTTCACTATATAGGATACCCTCCTCCACCTCCCCTCAACCCCTACCCTCAGCAATTACCATTGTTGTCTGTCAATGTCCCTGAGTTTTCTTTTTCTCAATCCCCCCAACTCTCGTCTCTTTATGGCATGATAAGCTTTTAACACTGAATACTACTCTATTGTCTGAACCCAGTACCACAGTTGATTTATCCATTCACCTACTGCAGGGGTGGGAAATGTCCAGCCTGCTACAGACCGTATAAGGCCCACGAAATTATTTGGTCTGGCTTTGCCAAGGCAACTGCAGGTGGGACTCAAAATTCAATAAATCTAGGAGTTTTCATAGCAGCATAAATTTATATTAAGTGAATTTATATTAAGTGAATGATGTTATAAATATCCAATTAGTTCTTGGCAGAAAAAAGGTTCCCCACCCCTAACATACTGAATGGCATCTTGGTTGATTCCAAATTAAGGCAATCCTATATAATAAAACCCTAAAATGCAAATGGATCAGACAGTGGAATGACCAGTCACTATGACGAGCACTGACCACCAGGGGGCAGACGCTCAACGCAGGAGCTGCCCCTGGTGGTCAGTGCACTCCCACAGGGGGAGTGCCACTCAGCCAGAAGCTGGGCTCACAGCTGGTGAGCACAGCGGCGATGGCGGGAGCCTCTCCCACTCCGTGGCAGCGCTAAGGACCCCTGGGGGGATGTCCTGGACTGTGAGAGGGCTTGGGCCGGGCTGAGGGGACCCTCACCCCCCAGTGCACGAATGTCGTGCACCAGGCATCTAGTTATGAATAAAGCTGCTACAAAAATCTATATGCAGGTTTTTGTGTAAACATAAATTTTTAACTTATTTGAGTAAATACCAGAGTATGAACGTTGGATCGTATGCTAACAGTATGCTTAGATTTGTAAGAAACTGTCTTCTAAAGTGGCTGTACCGTTCTGCATTCCCACCATCAATGAATGAGAGTTCCTGCTACTCCACATCCTTGCCAGCATCTGGTGGTTATTAGTGGTTTGGATTCTTGCCATACCAATAGTACCGTGCCATCTCATTGTTTTAATTTGCAATTTCCTAGTGACATCTAATGTTGAATATCTTCTGATATGCTTATTTGCCACCTGTACATGTTCTCTGGTGAGGTGTCTATTAACATGTTTTGTCTATTTTTTAATTGGATTGCTCATTTTCTTATTATTGATTTTTAAGAGTTCTTTATATATTTTATTTTATTATTTTCTTTTTGTTAATCCTCACCTGAGGATATTTTTTTCATTGATTTTTAGAGAGAGTGGAAGGGAGAGGGAGACACAGAGAGAGAGAAACAGCAATGTGAGAAAAACACATCGACTGGTTGCCAGGGATTGAGCCTGCAACTAAGGTACGTGCCCTTGACCAAAATCGAACCTACATCCCTTCACTGATTCTCTACCCACTGAGCCAAACTGGCTAGGGCTAAGAGTTCTTTCTTTATTTTAGATTTTCCTTTTTTAAAGCAGCAGAATCCTTTTGAGTCCAAAACAAATCTGATATGGACCCTCAGTATGTAAAAAGCAGAGCTACTTTGGCTGATGTGCCAACCATGCCATCCCTGCCATTATAGCTAAGACATCTCTTTTAAATAACATATAGAAATTCACAGGTTGATGCTGTTCAAAAAAAAACACAAAAGAAAACTAAGCATACTGAAGTTTGACCAACAATGGAGTGAATTAACATACCTGAACACTACAAATGTTTTCATACTCTTCTACAAGGTCAAAAACTGTAGTTGAAGAGTGCTTCAAAAAAGACTGCAGGAAATCAGAAAACATACTCATGGATGCTAGAACACATTAAAAAGAAAAGGAATAAAAAACATTAAATGACATACTTCTAGGTAATTGTTTGAAAACTTAAAAGCATAGCTATGAGTCTTTTTTTTACTGCAATATGTTTTAAAAATTATAATTGTGGTAAAATACACATAAAATTTACCATCATAACCATTTTTAAGTGTATAGTTCAGTGGCACTAAGTACATTCACACTGTTGTGCTACCGTCATCACCATCTATTCACAGAACTCTTTTCATCTTGTAAAACCAAAAACCTCAGAATAGTCAAAACAACCCTAACAAAGAAGAACAAAGCTGAAGGTATCACACTTCCTGATTTCAAACTATTTTACAAGGCTAGAGTAATCAAAACAGTATGGTACTGGCATAAAAACAGACACACAGACCAATAGAACAGAATAGAGACTCCAGAAATAAACTCCCACATATATAATCGACTAATATTTGACAAAGGAGCCAAGAATACTCAATGGGAAAAGGACAGCCTTTTCAATAAATGGTATTCGGAAAACTGGATATCCACATGCAGAAAAATAATATTGGACCCGTATTCTACATGACTCATACAAATGATTAAAAATAAATTAAAGACTTAAACATAAGACCTGAAAACGTACAACTTCTGGAAAAAAAATATAGGGAAAAAGCTTCTTGTCATTAGTCTTGGAAGTAATTTTTTGGATATGACATCAAAAGCACAAGCAACAAAAGCAAAAATCAAGTGAGACTATATCAAACTAAAAAGTTCTACACAACAAAAGAAACAATAAAATAAAAAGGCAGCCTATGGAATGGGAAAATATATTTATGAACCATATACCTGATAAGGAGTTAATCTCCAAAAATACACTGAGTGGCCAGATTATTATGACCGGCCAGATTATTATGACCACTCCATCAGTACTTCGTTGGGCCACCTTTTGCCTTCAATATTGCGGCGATTCTTCTTGGCATTGACTCCACGAGATGTTGAAAGGTGATGCGAGGAATCTCACACCATGCCTGATGAATAGCACTGTCCAGTTCTGTGAGATTTGATGGTTGTGGAACCAGCTACCTGATGGTTCTTTTAACTTCGTCCCACAAATGCTCAATTGGATTGAGATCTGGTGATTTTGGGGGCCACCTAAGCAAGGTAAAGTCTCTCTCATGTTCTTGAAACCACTCCTGCACAATACGAGCACCATGGCATGGCGCATTGTCTTGTTGGAAGAAGCCATCTCCATTGGGATACACCATCAACATGTTAGGATAAACTTGATCAGCAACGATACTTAGGTATGTTGTGCTATTCAGACATTTATCATGATCTGGCCCTCTAGCAACATCAGCGCGAAATTATAGCTAATTTGCCTACAAACGTCAGGTGGTCATAATAATCTGGCCACTCAGTGTATATAGCATTAGCATGCCGGCTGATGATGATGATAAAATTGTGAAGAACTTATATGATAATGTGTAGATACAGAGACACTAAAAGCAAAAATTTTCCCCAAAAGGAAATGGTAATAACTAACCTAAAACTAGAAAGGTCTCAATAACATTTGAAAAAACAACATCAACATCCAGGCCAAAGCAAGACATGTCAGCAGTGTTAGATAAAACTAAACCTAAAGAAAAAGAGAAGCTCTTTCAACAGCACAAATAAGAAAAGAATAAAAATATCAGAGACCCGTCTACTAATAAGCTAACAGGCTGCTCTTTACTCTGAAGAATAAAATGGCAACATGCTGCTCCAACTGAGAACTAAGGTGACGTTCTCAAACTTCTAGAGCTACTACATCAATTGGCTTAGCCATTATCATAGCTAATTAGCTCAACAAAAAAATATTTAATGACATTCAGGAACAGGAGGGGACAGCTTCCTTGACCTTAGTAAAGTGACAGGCTACCTGTTGTTACAAACAAAGCTCAAAACCATTTACCAGCTTCTCCAGGATCATCCTCACGTAACATCACAGCACTGAGGGTTACGTCCTCTGTTACACCATGGGGCTCTAAGTTTGTGAAGAGCCCTGAACGCTGTGCTGAGAATGCAGCGGTCCAATTACTGTCGTCCAGATTAGTTACCTTATAAAAAAGGAAGATACAAAAAAGAAATGGAGTTATTGCCATTGAGTGAATAAAGACATTAATGCTGTTACGTTTTTTTTAAACATTATGTATATTTTCCATTTTCAAAACATAGCCATGGGGGCTATTTTGTGAAGGGAAGTGTGGCTTTTTAAAATTGCTTTCTTCTTTGTACTACTCCTGCTTTAAAAAAAAAGCCAATAGAGACTACATCTTGCAATATTTAAGCTGATATAAGTAGGTAAGTAAGGAATTCCTACCGCTCTAAGTTCACATTAATTTTTTACGTTGGGGAAATTGTACTGGACAAATGACCCAGCTTCTTCAACAAATAAATAGTAATTTTAAAAAAAGATGAGGGAGATGCCCAGCCAGCCTAGCTCAGTGGTTGAGCGTCGACTTATGAACCAGAAGGTCAAGGTTCAATTCCCAGTCAGGGCACATGCCTGGGTTGCTGGCTCAATCCCCAGTGTGGGGTGTGCAGGAGGCAGCCAATCAATGACTCTCTCATCATTGATGCTTCTATCTTTCTCCCTGTCCCTTCCCCTCTGAAACAAAAGAAAAAAAAAAGATGAGGGAGAAACTTAAGAGATTTAAAAGACATATCAAGCAAATGCAATATGGTGACCTTGTTTGGTTCCTAATTTGAACCAACCAACTTAAAAAAAATTGACACAACTCAGGAAA
Organism: Myotis brandtii; assembly: GCF_000412655.1. NCBI lineage: Eukaryota > Metazoa > Chordata > Mammalia > Chiroptera > Vespertilionidae > Myotis > Myotis brandtii. The sequence continues at coordinate 485,029 of NW_005353483.1, read as the reverse complement.
TGTGACCAGTTAATGAATATACAATAACAAATATAAAGTAGATACGTAAAATGAAAAAGGAATTAGTCTCTATATGTTTGGGGGAGGTTTAAATGTTAGAGATACTGTAGGTTTAGTCCCAGACTACTGCAATAAAGTGAGTCACATAAATTTAGGGGTTTCTCAGTATATATAAATCATGTTTACACTATACCGTAGTCTATTAGGTGTGCAATAGCAGTATGTCTAAAAAATAATGCACATACCTTAACAAAAAATACTTTATTGCTAAAAAATGCTAACGATCACCTGTGCTTTCAGTGAGTCATAAATTTTTGCTGGTGGAGGGTCTTGCCTTCAATTTGTAAAAAAAATGTAATATCTGTGAAGCACAATACAATGACGTATGACCTGTATGTATTGTTTTTATGTTACAGAAAGTGTCGCTCTGTCTCAAAGGTATGTACTGAAGTATTTATGAATGAAATTCCCAGTCAGGGCACAACCTTTCAGTACACAGGACAATGGTTATGAAATTTGAGAGTTGTAAAGTAATATAGGGGAAATGCCATGGTATAGATGAAACAAGATCAGCCATATATTGTTAACTGTTGAAACTGAGGAGTGAGCACATGGGGGCTTATGCTACTATTCTATTTTCGGAGATATTTTAAAATATCCATAATAAAGTTGTTTTTTAATCCTCGCCTCAGGACATTTCCATTGATTTTTCCAGAGAAACACCAATGTGAGAGAGAAACATCTACTGGTTGCCTCCTGCACTCACCCGGACTGGGGTTGGGATTGAACCCAAGACCTTTCAGTGTACAGGATGATGCTCCTACCAATTGAGCCACACTGGCCAGGTCCATAAAAAAGTTTTTAAAAATTCAACTTTATTTAAAATCCAGGCATAAGCAACAATAAAACTATACCTTTAAATCAGTCTCCCAAGGAAAATGCTAAAGATGGGTGGTGAAACCCTATATACTCATGAGACACTAACTATGGGCTGAGGAGAACTCAGTTTCAACTATTAGAGACTGATTAAACAGTTCACTCCCTCTGGGTACTTATCATCATTAGTATAAGGATCAAGTGAAATCTTACACAGCAATGACATTTTGCATTCAGAAAAATACTTTGCTCCGCAATCAAATCTTGGTAAACAGATATATGGTAAAATTAATGTAGAAATTTTACTTCCTTCAGGCAACCTACATATCCAAGGCCATCTCTTATAGCCAATATTACAACTGGCAAAACAAATCAAGAAAATACATTTGACTGCACAGTAATTCATAAACATTTTATAATAATCAATACACACCTTATTCTACCCTTGCCTTTAAGAGAGTAACAACTTTACTATTAATATTGCAGCTCTGAAGCCAGTAAATAATAAAAGTCATCTTTTGCTTAAATACAGAGGCAGTCAATTCACTCATGTTTTTTTTTAAATCCTCACCTGAGGAAATGCTTAGAGAGAGGAAGGGGGGGGGG
>NW_005353483.1:479193-483464 GCF_000412655.1 Myotis brandtii | reverse complement strand
TATCGGCTGCCCCCGCCCCCCGACCCCCCACCCCTGCATGTGCCCCAACCGGGGATCAAACCCACAACCCAGGTATGTGCCCTGACTGCGAATCAACCAGCAACCTTTTGGTGCACAGTATGATGCTCAACCAACTGAGATACTCCAGCTGGGCCACTCATGTTTTTAAGTACAAGATAAATCTTGCCAAAATAAACCAGTTTCATAAGCAAATTATTCAATGACCAGATCATTGTTACACTCTATAAATCCACAAGACTATAATAAACATTTCAAAGATCAAGTTAACCTTCTAAGATAAAGACAGGTTTAACAAGCAAAACCGCTCTTCAGAAAACACCAAATTTAGACAATTTCAAGTGCGTGTAAAATTTTTGCCTTTTTAATAAGCACAGAGCCAAATACAGAATTGTTTTTATCTCATTTTTGGAATTAAATGTGCCTACTAAGTCCTCTACTCTTCCAACAAAACTCTTCTGTTTTTATCCTTCTTCCTAGTGAGATACAATTCTTTCTTTTTCTGTAGTATTTAAACTGGGTCAAGTCATTCTATATCACAGTTTATATGACATTTCTTCTGCTATTTTAAATACTGTACCATAGTGATTCCTAGAGAGCATCATATCATACTTTTATGAAAGGGAGAAAATTTCAGTCTTATATTTCAACATACCATAGATAGATTTCCCAATAACCCTGAAGACTGTGTAAACCGGGGAGACCTCCCTCCCGTTCCAAGAATGCAGGAAACATCTGGCTGCCTGAGAAAGCTTCGGTTTGGTGGAGTAACTACAAACAAGAAGTTAGTAAAAAGAATCCAGAGTGCATAAGCACTGATATGAAAACAGAACAAGCAAACAAACAATAAAGAACAAATAACATTCAGTTTTCAATTACTTCAATTATAAGCAAATAAATACTTTACATATTCATTTCAAATGAAGAATTTAACTTATTTTGGTAATATTGAGCCCATCAAGAAAAATTTTACTGCAAACAGAGATGCTTTCATTATAGCATAACTGAGCAGTAAAAAAGAACACTAATGAGTCAATGGATTCTTCATATTCTAATTTTATAAAATAGCACACTGAAGAGGCAGTACAGTGTAGAGGGCATGGCCTTTGGAGTATGCAGATCATTATTTGAATTTAGGTTCCAATACTTACATACTTACTTGGCTATGTTATAAGCATTAATTAACTTCTCCAAGTCTCACTTTCAGTTGTGGCAAAATAGAGATAATACCTACTTCACAGTTATTGTGTATTTATGTAAAACAGAGTTACAAATAACAACTGCAATCGTTATTACTTGTTCTTAATTATTGATATTTCAACCAATATAATTTATGTGTATCATCAGTGTTAGCTACTACTACTACTACTACTACCACTATTAAATGCTTTATAAGCAGAAAATCTTACAAGGCGGTCGAAATGAGCTGGGAGTTCGAGGGGTAACCTGGTTTCTTGGAGTGGTATTGGCAAAAATTTCATCTTGGGATGCCCGAACTGTAGGAAGTTAAGAAATATTTTCCATGTACAAAATACACCATTAAAGTTAGAATTAACCATGTTTACACTATACAAAATATATGAATACATTTTTCAAGGACAAGGGATTTTATGTCTATCATGTTTTCTATGCAAAGAATAAATAATTCTCTCTACCATTTAAGTTCTCAGATTTCAGTCTTAGATTACTGCACACTGAACTAAGAGTTCTTAGTCACATTTCAAATTAAAAAAAAGATAATCTAATCTCAGCAGAAGCTAACCACAATATGACAGTTAGCAGTAAAATGGAATATCCTTATTTTCAGGGAGACATAAATCTTAATCTCACTGAATTTCAGCATACTTACCAAATAGCATATCTGAGAAATCAAAAAATATTTTCTGCAGCATTTTATTATTACAGCTAGTGTTTAACACCTCTCATAAAAAGAAAATTCTATAATCCTGATCCCAAACATGCTGCAATTTTTATAATGATACTTAAAATGCAAAGGATACTTAAAACTCTTTTTTGAGCACTCTGTTTCCGTGCAGTCCGTGTCACCTCTGCCTCCCGGATCACAGGGGATGGCATCTCTCCAAAGCCACTCCTAAAACAGCATAATCAAGCTCATGTGAATGAAATGAGAATGTAGCATTTGCACAGAACTTTATCATCATGATTGGAGCAAAAGATCCTGAGTTAGTCAAGGTATAGATCATCACAGTAGTTATGTCTTTGCTTTTTGTTGTTGTTGTTAATTCTCACCTGAGGATATATTCCCCCCACCCCCCCCACCCCGCCCTGTTTTTAGAGAGTGGAAGGGAGGAAGGGAGCGGCAAGAGAGAAACAATGATGTGTGAAAGACACACTGATTGGTTGCCTCCCGCACATGCCCCAACCGGGGCCAGGGATTGAACCTGCAACCAAGGGAACTGAACCCTTCGGAGCACAGGCCCATGCTCTAACCACTTAGCAATCTTGGCCAGGGCTCATCTTTGCTCTTTTTGTTGACAATGCCCTTCCAGTTCTAAATCCTGCTATCCCTCAAAGTCCTGCTTAAATTTTACCTGCACAAAGACTTCTTGGCTTTCTAGCATGCAGTACATTTTCTCCTTTGCAATTATTCCAATACTTGGAATGAGCTTTTCCTCCACTTAAAACCTTCAGATAACTACTGCTGACTTACAGAATCAAGTCCAAGTTTCCTCCCATGGTTTTTACAATCTGACTCCAGCTGACCAACTTCAGCCTTATAGTCAGTCACAAACATCACCCCCATCCAAACATAAACATGTGACCACTTAGCTACATAAGCATGCACTTTCATATCCACACACCTTTGTACACGCTTCCTTTACAGAGGCGGACGTTTGCCCCCTTGGTCCACCTGGTGAACACTTACTCACCAGACAGCCTCCAGGAGTCTGTAGACTCCCAGATCCAGGTGGCAACTTGGTTCTTCTATTAATAGCTTCCTAACTTTGACCACGTTCCTTAACCTTTTAGTCCAGTGTTATCTATGAGAAGAGGATCATAGCATCCATCCTCACAGGGCTGTTATGAAAATTACATGAGCTAAGAATATATTTGAAGTGTTTAAGGCACTCAACCTTTGGCTACTATTATTATTCAAAAATCCACTAGGTTTCCTCCATTGAGAGGTCTTCACGATTCCTCCCGGGACAGGGAGAGTTAACTGCTTCATTTCTTTTCCCACAGAGCAGTACAAAGCTGCTTGTACTGCTTGGTTGTCTCGTCCACGACAGACCTAATTCCCCGAAGGCCAAAACCTTGAACAACACCTTTGTCACGGCGGCTAGCTTAGTGTCAGGGTCCGAGGAAAACTCAAGTCCATCACTATCGCATGCTGTAACGTGTAATCTGAAAGTCTGAGATGAGAGTCCTAGTTCTGCTATTCACTGGCTTGGTGATCTCGGGCCGGTCACTGGGCATCTCGCACGCAGGGCCACCTTCCACCCCGTCCACCCCAGGAGCCGAAAAGTGCTCGGCAAAGGCGCAGAACAGACGGCAGAGCCGCCGCGGGATTCGCTTTCCCCGCATCCCTCTCCCACCCAAGCGGTCCTTCCTCCATCAGCTGCCGTCCCCCGGCCCGGGAAAGAGTCCTAGGGTCGGCCCGCGCCCTGCTTGGTCTCGTTCTGCCAACAAGCAGGAGGGACGAGTCTCCGCGCTCAGCAGACACCACCAGAACTGACCTGTCCATGGATACAGTCTTCTCCACCCAGAACCTTGTTAATTGGATTTCAGCTCAGCTACCGCGTTTCAGCCTTCCCGCTCTCCGGAAGCAAACCCTTCGACCCGGAAGCATATTCTGGCGGTGTCGCCTTAGAGGGGGCGGGGGGCGGGGCAGAAACTACTGCGAGCGCAGGGGCAACTTCCGCCTACACAGTAGGCTCAGACCCGATCCGCGCAGGCACGAAGGTGTGTCCGTGTGGGAGGCGGGGCTAGCCGGACAGGGGCGGGGCTAGTCAGGCAGGGGCGGGGCCTGACAGGGTTGAGCAGGCTGCGGGGCGGCCACTTGGCCTGACTGGCATTTGTGGGCGTGACCGAGGCGCCTGGTTGTCCTACTGGGAAATTTGACTTATACTGAGAGCTTAGAAAACACGTGAAGTCATTTCCTGACATTTCCTGAGAGAGAGAGAGAGAGAGAGAGAGAGAGAAAGAGAGAGTGAGCCTGCACTTGGAATACAGACGCGCAGGCTCTGCCCTATGCCTGCCTCGGGAGGTGGGGGTGGGGGGTGAGGGTGGGG
>NW_005353483.1:448426-479148 GCF_000412655.1 Myotis brandtii | reverse complement strand
GTGAGGGTGGGGGGTCTCTGTCTCTCTCTCACTGTACTCACTTTGTTTGAACTGTAGTGTAAAACCCCTACAGTTTTTGCAATTGTTTTTCATAATGGCTATTTGTTCTTTACGTGGTATGTTTCCCTATGAAGGAGGAAAGGCTTACCTGCCCTAAAAACCATAAAAGTACTTCAAGGAGCAATATGGGTAAAAATAGTGTATCCTGGCCCCGAGGGAAGCAGTCCAAGTGTTGTCGTAGGTATGTATCCACATTCTGCTCTAATCCTGGTGACATCCCTGCAAAGGCCTCTTCACACCTGTCCCCGCGGAGACAACTTCGCCTTCTGAACAAAGGTAGGCGCGGCCCCTGCCACCGCACGTTTCTCATCCGTGGAAGGGAGATAAAGCCTTCACGCAGGTTCTTGTGAGGATTGGAAACGAGATGTCAGATGTTCGCTGCGCACAGTCGTCATCGAAATGGTACTTTTCTTCTCCTTCAATAACTTAACCTGACCAGTCCCACCCTGGCGCGCTGTCCTTCTCCCCATCGCCTCCTTTTCCTGTGCAAAAGTGCACTTCTCTTTTGCAAAGTGAATGGTGACCCTCACGATTGTTGTCAGTGCCGTGGCAAGTTTACTCAAAGTGTGCGCCAGGGGTTCGGGTTCTCGCCATGCTTTTCCTGGCACTGCAATCCCCGGGTGCTTTATGCGTATAATGTACTTGAAGGGATTGGCTATAAGGCACACAATTAAAAAGGAAGAGCAGTTTGGGGCAAAGGATTAGCCGAACGCTCAGTTCATATGCAAAGAGAGGACACTTGTTGAAGAGTGCCCTGGGGTTCGTTTTTGACACAATTAAGTAGATATAAGCACCATGCTATCCTAAAATATTTCAAAATATGTCCATTTGACTTCTTTAAAACTACTTGAAATAAATCCTTGTGTACAATCCTTAGATTGTATACACTCTAAGTTTGTTTTGAGGGTTTTGGGGTTCAGTGACAGAAATTCACTGCAGCCAACTTAAGAAGTGGGGATTTTACTAGGACCCATCAGGAGCTCACAGACTTGGTGAGAAGCTGGAGAAAAGGCTTGGGAGAGAACAGCTGCTCAGGAACATGGGTCCGGTAAGTAAGCAGCCATCCTCAAAACACTCAAACCTGACCTGTCCGATGGGGAGCACCATTTCCTCTCCCTCACCCCCAACAGCTGAGAAGATCAAACATCATTGCCCCCCCCCCGACCCACCGAATTTTTAATTTGAAAAATTTCACAACTACAGAAAAGCTGTAAAATAGTACAATAGGCATCAATATACTCTTTTTTATTTTGTTGACAGTATTACAGATGTCTCCTTTACCTCCCTCCACCCAGCCCCTGCCCCCCACCCCAGATCTTCACCACCCTATTGTCCATGTCCATGGGCTATGAATAGCTATAATAATAAAAATGAAATATGCTAATTAGACCAGACATCCTTCCGGACGAAGCTGGGGCTGTGAGGAAAGCCCGGGTCCTGGATGCCAGAGGGAAGCTGGTGCCGGCAGCCAGGGGAAGGAAGGATTTTATTGATTTTTTACAGAGAGGAAGGGAGAGGGATAGAGAGTTAGAAACATTGATGAGAGAGAAACATTGATCAGCTGCCTCCTGCACACCCCGCACTGGGGATGTGCATGCAACCAAGGTACATGCCCTTGACTGGAATCAAACCTGGGACCTTTCAGTCCGCAGGCCAATGCTCTATCCACTGAGCCGACGCTCTATCCAGAGTCAAACCAGTTAGGGCGGAAGGCCTACTCTTGCATTATTTCATGCATCAGACCTCTAGTAAGTATATAAGTTCTTTGGTTTATCTCTTCTCGTCCTGACCCCCACATGGAGGTATGTCAGTCTGTTCTATACCTCCATGCTTCCGGGTCTTATTTTGTTAGTCCATTCATTTTGTTCATTAGATATACTCTTTTTTAAAGCAATTTTATTGATTGATTGATTGATTTTAGAGAGAGAGTAAGGGAGAAAGGGAGAGAGAGAGACCCATTTATTGTTCCACTTATTTATGCATTCATTGTTTGCTTCTTGTATGTGCCTTCTCCAGAGATCAAACCTACGGCCTTGGCATGTCGGGATGATACTCCAACCACCTGAGTTAACTGGCCAGGGTGGCTTCAATATACCCTTCGCCAATTGCTAACATTTCTGCACAATTACTCTCTCCTTTTTGTTTGTTTTTGCCTGAACCATTTGGAAGTTAGCTGTATACATCTTGACACTTCACCCCTAAGTACTTCAGAATGTATATTTTAAATCAAGGACAAAACATTCTTCTACCTAATACAATAAAATAAACACTCAGAACATTTAACATTGACAGAATATATATTCAAGTTTCTGCAATTGTCTTAATAATGCCCTTTTTAACAGCCCTCCTCCAAGACAGGATCCAGGAGAGGATTATGCATTTAGTTGTCATGTCTTTTTGTTCTACTTTAGTTAAGAATAGTCCCCAGACATTAAAAAAAATTATTAATATATCTAAGAGTTCAGACCAATTTTTGCAGAATATTCCTCAATTTGGAATATTCTCTCATTTTAAAAACTATTTGGAGGGACAGGGTACAAGGATACCTCCTAGGTATTGTTGAGTATTTCTCACTTACTCACATCAGATGGTACATGAGGTCAGTTTGTCTCAGTTCAAAAATCTACCTGACCTCTCGTCCCCCTCAAAAGGAAGCATCCTTTCACCCAGCACTCCTTTCTGGCTGTTGTCTTTTCCCTGTCCTTCCCTTCTTAGCCAGACTTGCTTTGGTTGCATTGTAAAACACGCAGTCTTCAGGATCCGATTTGCCTGTCTGACACTGGCATCATCTTGCCATTATCTCTACCTCAAATTCTATGTTCTAGCTACATTCAACTACAATTCCACAAACATTCCATAGGGGAGGCTGTGCAAATTGCGGGGGAGAGGGAAGCATATGGGACATCTCTATTCCTTCCTCTCAATTTTGCTGTGAACCTAAAAGGGCTCTAAAAAAAAAAATTAAGTCTTAAAAAATATCTGAACAAAGATCATACCAAATGTTGATAGTGGTTGTCTTTGGTGAGACTCAATGATTTTGATGTTATTGTCTAGTTCACTGTGCCTTGTTTTATTTAAGGCAATTTATTTTCATAGTATGATCCAATTGAAATGAAAACCAATATTTTGATAAATTCATTAAGTATCCCAATGAGTCAGATGTGAATTAAGTAAGTTATGGTAGATGCTTAAATATTTTTTGCCATGTCCAAAAGTTAGAAGAATATTGAATATAGTTTAGGGTACACTGCAGATTATATAAAACAAAAGGAAGTACTTAGATTTTAACAGCCTGTCAGATTTCAGATTTTTAAAAAATATTTGGAGAGCAGTTTTCTTCTTTGAGCTCAAAACATTGAAAACATGCTATTATAATTTCATGAAATTCTTTTCATCTAAAGAAGTAGAATTGCAGAAAGATTAAGTAATTTATTTCAGGTCAGGGACTTGAACTAAATTGAACCACATTCTAAATAACAGCAAATCATGACTTAACACAAATATCAGTTTTTGGCTGAACCATAAACCAACCACATTGTGTAGTTTTAAAACATGGCTTAGCTCAGGAGACAACATTGCCTGGAGGTTAAGAGCCGAGTCTTGAAAATCAGGCTTTCCAGGTTTGAATCTCACTCAGTTCTACAATTTTCCAGCTGTTTAACTCTTCTAACCCTCATCTCTTTAAATAAGATATAATCTTAGCATAGTTATGAGAACTAAGTATAAAAATAGCAATAGAGCAAAGTGGTCAAAAGCTCAGACTTGAACCTGATCGGCGTGGCTCAGTGGTTGAGCATCAACCTATCAGCCAGGAGGTCACAGTTTAATTCCCAGGCAGGGCACATGCCTGGGTTGCTGGCTCGATCCCCAGTGGGGGGTGTGTAGGAGCAGTTGATCTATGATGCTCTCTCATCATTGATGTTTCTCTCTCTTCTTCTCCCTTTTTCTCTGAAATCAATAAAAATTTTTAAAAATAAAAATGCTCAGAATTGAGAGCTGGATTGCCTGGAGTCACATTCCAGTTCCACGGCTCACTATGTGACCTTTGGTACCAGTGTGCCCCCATTTCTTTTTTGGGGTTGTAACAATAGTACTAGGTCATGCGATTAGTATGAGGATTTAATTAGTTAATATGTGTATGGCCTTAGAATAGTACCAGGCATTATAATATACGTGGCATATTATGCATGTTCAAAATGATCTTATTCTTACTCTTATAATAATTATCAATTCATTTGACAACATCAAACTTGAGACATGGTGTTAGAGGCATTAGTAACATATATTCAGTTGAACCGATTCCAATCCTTTTTTCTGTGATGCTACAATAAGAGCAAAATATTTTTTTCTTTCCACATGAAGAACTCACTATAATTAATACTTTATGTTGGTAAATATAGATATGATGGCAGAGTCTCCTTTTGTCCTCCATATAAAGCAGTTCAATGGATATAATCCTGAAGAATCCTTTGTTCATCCATTCACAAATATTTACTTTGTCTACGATGTACCAGACACTGTGCATGGGTCTGTGAAATACAGATTGGGGGGAAAAGGAAATTCACTCATTTAAAAAATCATATAAACTTACCTATTCAAACATAATTGGTCATGAGTACATACATGTTTTAAATCACTACTGTAGTTACCAAATAAAATTTAGCTATTACTTTCTTAAAATATTCTTACTTCAAACCTTTTATGAGGTAAAACTATTATATCTTGCAAATTGATATTAATGCTTGGTTGCCAATATTTTATTCTTTTTCCCTCCTCAATGTCAACTGGCTCTTTTATTTATTTTTAAAAATTGTGGTAACATATACATAAGATAAAATTGACCATTTTTAAGTGTGCAGTTCAGTGGCATTAAGGACAAGGCAATGTTTTAGTCATATGACTATATATCAGTCATATATGTTATACATATGTAACTATATATATTTATATATAAACTATATATATATATTTGTCACATATATGGCATATATAGTACAAAGTAAACCCCAAATTATTTATTATTTAATTTGGTTTCCTGCTCAAGATGTGTCAGATCTTGGTAATCAGAACAAAATTCTGACATACACTTAGGCAAAAGTAGCAGTGATATTGCCAAGTAGTTAAACATCAGTGTCATGAAGCAAAACAGAACTTTAAATGTATTTTAAGGGGAATTTGCAAGATATAAGTTTGATCCAGATACATTAGGCAGCCAAAAAGATAGATTTCAAGAAGTTTATGAATCAAGGGAGGAAGAAAAGGAGATAAGTTACTTCGAACAGTGTTTGGTATATAATAACCACTCAGTAAACATTGACTAATGTTATAATGCACCACATATGGTAAATATTCAGTAGAGGTGTTTGTTCTTTTGTTCAGCTCTAAGAAGGCAGGGACCCTATGTGTTTCATTCACCACCACCTTTTGTCACTTGGTAGGTGCTCAAATTTTTCTTGAGCGAGTGGGTCCTTTCCAATCAGTACAGTTGCATTCAATTTCTCAAAAAATATTCTAGAAAGAGTATCTACATTTGTATAATCAGATTGAATTTATTCTTCTTCATATTAAATTATATGATACTTCACAGTACTCTCTTACCATTTCAAAAGGTTTCTTTATCATCTTAACCTTGTAGATCTTAAAAACAGGAAGGACCCTTGAATAATTTATGTGTCATAGCTTCTCTCTCCTCTTTTTTTTTTCTCCTTTTTTTTTTCTTTTCTTTTTTTTCTCTCTCTCTTAATTCTTTCAAACTGTGTTCAATTTGAAGAGGAAAATAGAACGGTGAGATGTAAAACTTTGCAATTTCAAGTTACTCTTTTATTGCTGGACTGTGATTTAAACATTGATGTCTAGGAGATTTTTAAACATAAAATCATAAATATTGCGTCATAGAATTCTAACAGTAAGGGTTAGCTCAATATAGGTTTCATTGTGGCTCGTGCTTCTAGTGCAGAAGTTAACAACCTTTTTTTGGCCATGCCCCACCTAAGCATCTCTAAAATCCTGATGCCCCCCCGCCCTCCCCCCTCCCCGTGAGATATAATTCTTATTATTCAAAAAGTGAACTCCTATTCATGTGGAGGAAGCCTAAAAGGCCATGAACTTTGTCTAAACAAGCTTCCAAAGAACATGGCATCCATGAAAGAGAAAAATAAAAGAATGAAAGGACAGTTGAAGTACTGAGGAAGAAATTATTAAAAAAATAATAACAACATGAAGTGATATGAAAAAATAGCAAATAAAGTTTCAAAACATATAAGATAACTGAAATGCATAAGTATGTCACAATATATATTTATATACTGTATATGAAGCCCTAGAACTACAAGAAATGCAAAAAATTCACTGTTAATAGCTCATTCTCTAATTGCCCCCCCTTAAAAACCAAATTGCCCCCTTATGGGGCATGTGCCCCACGTTGGGAACCACTTTTCTAGTGTCTTAAGCAAAGAGTAATTAGTGACATTTTCAAGGTACGGAGGAATTTGCTGACAAAAAGTTTGCCAGATAAATACATTAATTGCAATGACTCCTTTTTACAGACATCTTAGGCCTCACCAATAGTGAAAATGACCTTGGGGGCAATTGAAAAACTAAAATCATGATTCCCTGTTGATATGGCATTCTCCAGCTAAACCACAAAACTTTTATTGCAGCTTGCACATTTTACCTTGCTGTTTTCACATACTTCTCTGCTTGGCATAGAAATCTTGTAAATCAAACACACATTTGCGTTTCTGAAGAATGACTTATTACATCTCTGTCTTCTCTAAGTAGTACGATTTATATTGCTTAGACTTTATTATGAAAAGAAGGTAGCTAGTATGAACCTTACCCCATAAATTTGACTGGGTAAGAAAATCACATTAAAAATTTTTTTTTTATGTGGTCTTAGTTCTGACTGAGCCCTCCTCATCCTGGATGGTTTGATGGGTTGAAGGCAGGAAATTCAACCTCATCTAGTATAGGGGTTTTCTCCTCTTCTGAGGTTTGCATAAGAATCTAGAGGATGGCTTCCATGGTGCTAAGAACACAGATGAAGACATTCGGTCTTAAGTCCACTTCATCTAATGGGGGTCATGTCCACACCTCAGTGTTTGGCTCAAGTGGGAGGCACGTGTTGATTGCATACTGAGATAGTTGGAAGAGGGTAGGGAGGGGGAAAACAAACATATATCATCACCTGACTAATGATAACCTTTTGAGAAATAATGTAACAAATAATTAAAATTTTGAATAGGTAATTACCATATATGTACAGCTTTCTTTGTCTTTAAGATCTCATAGCATGCATGATCCTATGAATCTATTTTTTAACAACAACAAAATTTTCAAGGTGTTATTTTATTTTATTTTATTTATTTATTTTTAAAAATATATTTTATTGATTTTTTACAGAGAGGAAGGGAGAGAGATAGAGAGTCAGAAACATCGATGAGAGAGAAACATCGATCAGCTGCCTCCTGCACATCTCCCACTGGGGATGTGCCCACAACCAAGGTACATGCCCTTGACCAGAATCGAACCTGGGACCCTTCAGTCCACAGGCCGACGCTCTATCCACTGAGCCAAACCGGTTTCAGCTCAAGGTGTTATTTTAATGATATATTTATTTCACAAATCAAGACCAGGAACTGACTTTTAAAATACTTTGAGTATATTTTGAACTATAAACATATTGACATATAAGAGCAAACTATGCAGGTTCTATTAATAGAAGTGCATTAAAAAGCATAAACTGATAGAATGTAAATATTGGCAGTGCAATATAATGCCAAGAAAAAGCTGTGCCTGTCTTGAACATTGCCCTTGAAACTTGAGTCTGTGCTGCAAAAGGGCATTAGGTAAATCTGTGCTTCAAAATCCATCCTGGCTTCCTATTTGCAATTTTTAAATGATTGAGTTTAATATTTAGGAAACTGCTTGCCATCCTAGGGGAGCCCTTCTGCTTCTTTGTCCTTCACAAGATCAACTGAAGTTTTTTAGCTGTGCAACAAGGTTGAATTTCAGGTAATAAAAGAAAGCTAAACTCCTTTGACTTTTTGAACGATGATTTTCCCCCCAATTTAAGTATGAAGTTATGATGATTACTTAATGACAAAATGTTTAAAATTTATTTTTACGTAAAGGTAACAAAACAATGTTAGGGCAAAGTAGTTCAAAAGTCATCCATATTACTACTGCTAGCACAATAATTTTTATAATTATACATTATACTCCTCACATGCTTACATTCATATTTTACACTAGAGGCCCAGTGCACGAATTCGTGCATGGGTGGGGTCCCTAGGCCTGGCCAGCGATTAGGGCTGATCGGGGCCGTCTTGTCCAGTCCCGATTGGGGCCTCCTGGCCAGGGAAGGAACAGGGGGAGTGACCATGTGAGGTTGGCCGGTCAGGGGGAGGGACTGCAGAAGGTTAGCCAGCTGGCCTGGGGGAGGGACTGGCAGGGGGAGGGACTGTGGGAGGTTGGCTGGCCAGCCAGGGGGAGGGACCAGCCGGGGGGAGGGACTGCATGAAGTTGGCTGGCCACAGAAGGGACCAGGGGAGGTTGTCTGGCTGCAGGAGGTTGGCTGTGGGAGTGCATGACCACCAGGGGGCAGCACCTACATTGAGTGTCTGCCCCCTGGTGGTCAGTGCATGTCATAGTGACGGGTTGACCAGTCATTCAGATCATCCTGGTCTTTCTGGTCGTTTGGTCGTAACAGTCGCTTAGGCTTTTATATATATAGATATAACATTCATATAGCTTTTAATATTTATATTCCAGAAACTTACTTAGTTGCTACTGACAATGAAGATTCTCTATACCTTTGTCCTCCTGTTTTTTCCCCATCACTGTATTTTTGTTTTTTTCCTCCCACCTACTGAGATCTCCCTAACTTGCTCACCCTACCCTCCTTTAGCAATTTAATTTAATTGTGTAAAATATTTTAATTTTAAAATAGCTTCCAAGTTTCTTGAATTGGGCTAAGGTCTCCCCTATCTCTAGACTACACTTCTAGTCTCTTAGATTTTCTTCTAAAATTTTTGTTTTGGAGGGTGGGGGGACAATGAGGGGATAAAAACACGTATGTAATACCTTAATCAATGAAGGAAAAAAATAAAATTTTTGTTTTACTTATAGCTTGAAATTTTTCAATATATCTGCAATGTGCTTTTGGTGTGATATAGAGGTCAACTTTTATTTTCTTCATAAATATTTTCTAGCTTGAATATTTACTTCAAACTAGTTATGCCAGCATCATTTACAAAATAATATTCTTTCTTATTGAAATGTTTTTGTTATATGTTAACTTTTGTTATATACTGGAATCTGCTTCTGGACTCAATTCTAATCTACTGGTTAATGCTATTTCCTCTTTCCCTTGAACTTTAAGATCATTTAGTTCAATTTCAATTTTAAAATCTTACCCTGTTGAAATTCAAATTGGAATCATATTACATTAAATGTTAACTTGGGGGAATTGGTATTTTATGACATTGTCACTGCATTCAAAAATATTTATTCAGATCTTGATTTATGTCATTTAATAAAACTTTATAATAGCTCTCTTGTTAGCTTTATTCCTTTAGACATTTATAGTTTTTATCTGTCATAAATATTTCCTCCTGTATCAACTTCTAAGTGCTTATTGTGACTATAGGGAAAAAAAGCTATTTGTTTTTGGCATATTTATCTTGTATCCAGCCACATTTCAACTTCCTGAATAATTCTTAGATTTTTTTAGCTTTTGAAGTATTCATTTAGATCAGCAAAAGTAATTTCATTTTCCAGTGTTTATAATGAATATTTCGTTCTATTGATTTGATGCACCATTAGCACTATTAGGGGATACTAATAGCCCCTATTTCAGGGCATTGTTTTGTGGGCTGAGACAAACACATAAAGTCCTTAGAGTAGTGGGTGGCATATAGTAGGGGGGCCCAAGAAATAACTAATATTATTACTTCTTAACTATCAGAGCTTGTGAGTTGTTCATAGAAACATCATGCTGAAGAACCAAGAATTAAGCTATCATTTGCTGTTTTTTTCTTATTCTTTCACTATTCTCCTTTTGTGATTCTCTTAAAATAGAATAGCAGGAAAGAAGAGCAGAGAAACAGTCTATGTATGGAAATGATACTGCAAATTGTTATCATTTAACAACCTCAGATTATTTTCCTTTGGGAAAGAAAAGTTAAGTCTAATTAAGATTAAGGCTAGATATTGAATATATTTTGGTTTAACTCAAAAGGTGTTTTAGGGTTCATTTGTGCAGATCAAGACCTGTCAAAATTTTTTGCTTCCTATAATTTGTCATTTTTCTTCAAAGTGATAAAGCAGTTGAGCCAATTGTGACAAATTCTATTGCTCCTCTCAGTAAGTTTTACAAATAACTGATTTAAAAATTCCTTCCTTATGATGTAATAGCCTTGGGTAGATGAACTCTTGGGGAGATGCAGCTGACAGACAGTGGGGGAGGTAACACTGTAAACTGTCTTCACTTTCCAGGGCTGACAAGTTACATTTATTCCATTTGGATGACATTCTGAGACCTGTTCTCTTTACTGTCCCTGAACAAGACGACCCTTGGCAGAGGGCCTAGGGCAACAAAATCATTAATTCTGTATCCGGCATTAGCCACATCCTGCTAAGGGGAGAGTGCCCTGGTAACAGGAATATCCTGTACGCGTTTAGAGTGGGAGGATGAGGGGAGAGACAGTGGGTGCCACTTTCTTCCTTAGGGACATCCTCCATGACAGCATTGGTGGAATCAGTAAGGGTCATGGTGGTGGCTGTTTCTGAAAAATTGGGAGCTGGCTGAAAAATCAAGTCAGGTATTTGCTAAATAATAACTGGTTCAGTTTCTACAAGGAGCCCAAGATGTAGTTCAGGTATTGTCTTTCAGTCTAATAAAATAGACCCTATAACTCTTCAGTTAAAATCTTTATTTTATTGAATTCAGAAACTCTAAGGAAAGAATGAGTGAAGTGACGAAAACTATTTCCAGAATAGTTCTAGGAAAGGATGACTGGATCAACTTCTGGGAACATGTGTCTTAGACATGTAAACCACACAGATAATTACCATCTCCTTACACCATTGCTTTAAATAATTAACAAATAAGGCCTATTTGGAGATCCAGTGACAGAAACCTCACTCCTATGCAGGGTGTACTAACAGATATTTTTAAAAAACTCAAACCCATTGGGTTGAATTAATCCCTAATTTGTTTGAATGTTCAATGTACTTCATCTAACCATATGATTTTTATCATCTAATTCTTGTGCCTGCACACTCCTCCCATTTCTAAAAAACAAAAACAACACATAAAATTAAGGGCAGAAATTGAGTACAATCCTCTAAATCATGACACTGGTTTCAGCAGCACTCACTGTCTTCTAATATGAATCATGTATTTCTGATTAAGGGGGGGCAGGTGAGGTGGAGGAAAAGCCCTCTTGTGGCTGAAAATGATTAAGAAAATAAAGTTTGCTATTTACATCACTCAGTGGAAGGGGGAAATTGCTGTCATCACTGAAAAATATAAAACATTTATAGTACACAGGATGTATGTTTAACACCAGTAGAAGGTTATTCAGTGGGAAATGGTTAACACAGCATTCCATGGACACTATATTGATTCTTGAATTGCAAAACTAGCCCAGACTAGACCTCTTACTGACTCCTGCAAGTTGTGTCTGATTCTAGCTTCCTCAGGAAGCATCACTGCAGAGTAGCTTAATTCTGGAGCTTTCCTAGGTCTGATTTAATTCAGCATACTCTGGGTAATTCTAGAGTAGACCCATGCTAGTCTCTGTTATTGCAAAATTAGTAAAACACTGTGTGGTGGGCTGATGATGTCTCCCAAAGATATGCCTGACTCCTAATGCCCAAACCAATGTATATTACTTTTATTTTAAAAAGGTGTTTTTTGGGGATGATCACTTAGGAAATTTTATAATGTCTAATTACTGAGGTGTATACCTGAACTAATAGGTCTAATGTATGCAAACTGTAATTGAAAACTAAAAATGATTTAAATTTTAAATATAGTCTTTGCAGATGTGGTTCAGGCTCTTGAGAATATCCTGGATTGTGCTGAGGGGCCCTAAATGCCATCACAAATGTCCTTAAAAGTGAGAGATAAAACAGAGTTAGGAAGACGGAGGCACAGTTTGGGTTGTGGCCTAATGACAAGGAACACCAGCAGCAAGGAATGGATTCTCTCCTGGGGCCGCTAGAGGGAGCAAGGCTTGCTGACACCGATTTTGGACCTCTGGCTTCCAGAACTGTGAGCAAGTTTGTTTTAAGCCACCAGATTTGTGGTAATGTGTTATAGTAGCCTTAGGAACTAATACATACTGTTTAACTAGGACATTCATCTTTTTAGAAAATAATAGGTCAACATAAGAACCTAGTTAATAAGAATTAGTAAGAATCACCTAACACATTTTTGTGGGTAAAACACCTAAGTGCCATTCAAGAAAAATGAGAGGAACAAAAATGTTTATATTATTGGAAAGGTATATGGAGAAATATTTCAATGATATGTATTTGAAAGATGCCTTGTGGCCTCGGTGCTGCTCAATTTGAAGTTTATAAACACTGGCTCTGAAACAGACTTTTTAATCCTTATACTGACATCCACAGACCTGGTACTAATTTAGAGGACGTTATTTCCAAAACTATCCTATCATCTCCTTAGATTAGTAGCCAGTTCTCCCCTAAGAAGTATATAGACAGATACAAATTATGATGTGTCCAGAGGATGGAATTACTGCTGGCTTATAGCATAGTAGGGGGAACATGATCTTGCTCCTTGCCATCAGCCTCTGTATGCTCAGACGATAGAAGGCTATCTTATCTGTAAGAGCAGCCCTTTGTACTCCAACTCTCCCCTCCCCATTCCCAGTCCACTTAGGTCAGGATGTCCTATTTTTCTTTCTCATGCTTAATTCTTATGAAAATAGTTTCATTCACATTCATGGTTTCAGTTGCCTCCTGTATGTCAGTGACTTAAAGGTCCAACTGTTAAAAAAGCCTCTCCTCAGAAGATACTCATGACAATATTTCACTTAACTTAAACTTTGTCTTAACAAAAAATTCTTTCGCTCATACACTAAAAACCAATTCCTTGCTGGCTTCTTCAATTTATCTTCATTGGTGCTCACTCTGGTTCTGCTAATATAATCAGATATTTTACTTTGCTTCAGCCCCCGCATCTAAGCCATTAACCAATTTTCCAGTTACTCCTTTAAAAAATTTCTTGGGCTCCTTCTCATCAGAGCTCCAACCCTATATACTTCATGCTTCCAGACCCAAGCAGCCTACAAGCTGGCTGGGTTAACTCCAGCTCTACTATTACTCCTCTCTGGCTATCTTTCACACAGCTGTCAAAATGTTACTTAGTCGTAGTACTCACTTAGAACAGTAGAGTGGCTCCCTCATAACTACTCACTACATACCACACCAATTTGATTATACTCCATTTCCAGTATGTAAAGATACTCATTTTTTTCCTGCCAGTCATGTGGTTCTTCACCACTGGTTGATTTGCTCAGAGAATCTAACATTGACCTGAGTAAAACTAATAATTATACATTTGAAAGCAATTTTTACTTTTATGTCACTTGTATAGTATGGATAACAGAATATGATCTATTATTAGATATATTAGATTTTTGCTTATTTGAAACTTTTTGAGTTGTTTTACCCACCATTGATGCATTAAGCGTCTTGCAGGAACTGGGTTTAGCATTAACTTTTTTTAAACATTATTGATTTCAGAGAAGAGAGAGGGAGAGGGAGAGAGAAACATTAATGATGAGAGAGAATCATTGATTGGCTGCCTCCTGCATGCCCCACACTGGGAATTGAACCCACAACCCAGGCATGTGCCCTGATGGTGGAATCAAACCATGACCTCCCGGTTCATAGGTCCATGCTCAACAACTGAGTCATGGCGGCTGGGCTAGCATTTACTCTTTGCTACTTCCCTCTGCCCCAAGCACAGAAAGGTGCACATTCAAAAGTTTGACAATAAAGTCATGAGCAGCTTAACATGTTCTGAGAAATCCTTTGTTAGATGATTTGTCATGTGAACACCATAGATTGCACTTACACAAACCTAGATGGCTTAGCCTACTACACACACCTAGGCTATAAGGTATACCACTGTCCATGCAGTCCATCATCGATGGAAACATTATGCAGCACATGACTGTAACAGTTTCCTGTTCTGAACGTAGTGCTTAGAGGGAACATAAATTACCACACTATACACAGAAATTTGAAGGACTAATAATGGCAAATGACAAAAACATGAAAGGCTTTGATCTCTGCCTTTTTAAAAACTGCTGAAAACCTTGACTTAATGAATATATTATTCACATAAAAATCCTGTAAGATCTGTGCTAATTCTCAGGGGAAAAACACAACAAAAAACAAAAACACAAAACTGTGCATTTTGACCCAAATGCTGAATCTGCATTATTCTCATTTATGTAACTGTATAAGGAAAACCATGTTAACTAGGTTCAGAATATAAAACAGTAAAAACTGTCTCCACTCCCTTTTAGGCAAATCAGGAGATATTATTGATTGCCTATAAATGATAAAACAAGGTAGATAAGCAATATTGAATATGTTTGTTGATTTTTAGCTTAAAAAAAAATCAGGTAGCTATCCCTAATTTTGGTCAAAATTTTTAATTCTTAAAGTCAGTAATCTATAGGCCACTAAGAAAGATGTTTTAAGGGAGCAAGTTCAAAGTATTTACAACATGTGGAATATTTTTTTAAAATCTGAAAAAACACTGCAGCACTTAGAAAACAGACCTATTTAGCAATGAGTATATTATTTCTACCTTTCAAACATAAACTAATATCAAACCTACTAACTTAGTTGTTCCATTAATAGATTTAGTAACCAATTTTGACAAGTACCAATATCCTAACATTCATACATACCTCTCTTAATATCAGTTAAGAGAACATAAATTTAGTTCTATTCTCAATTACACTTTTCTCATGCATTCATACCACTGCATTAATGCACTGAAACAAATTACAGAACCAATTTTTAAAAATAATTTGAGTCCCATAAATCATAATTTGTTAAGGCTCACTGACAGGTTGAAAGGTTGCAGGGTTTGATTCCCAGTCAGGGCACATGCCCAGGTTTCAGGCTTGATCCCCAGTAGGGGGCATACAGGAGGCAGCTGATCGATGTTGCACACTCATGAATGTTTCTCTCTCCCTCTTCCTTCCAATCTCCAAAAATCAATAAAAACATATTAAAAAGAGAGAGAAGCCTGCAAACACTTAAGATTTCTAAGATAAGGTCATAGGAATATTAATTATAAAATACTGTAACTCTGCCCTAGTTGGTTTGGCTCAATGGATAGAGCATTGGCCTGCGGACCAAAGGGTTCCGGTTTCGATTCTGGTCAAGGGCACACCTTGGTTGCAGGCTCCTCCCCAGCCTGGACCCTGGTCAGGGCTCATGCAGGGTGCAAACAATCCATGTATTTCTCTCACATTGATGTTTCTCTGTCTTCCCCTCTCTTACATTCTCCCTAAAAAAATCAATGGAAAAATATCCTCTGGTGAGATTAACAAAAAAATAAAATAACAATACTATAACTCCTTCCTATATTTCCAAGATTTAATAGAGAGGAGACAGAACAACACATGGGGATTAAATTCAAAGACGACACAGATTGAGGTAAACGAAAACCAGGTTGCATTGATTCTAAGTTTGCTGCCCCACATCTAAAGTCAAGATGATTAAAAAAGCAAAGCAAAACTCTTTCAAAAATAGGTTTTAAAACTTTCTACTCATATAAAAAGCTGAGCCAACATTAAAGTCAAAATAGGGTTTTTATATTTTTCAGAAAAATTAAGTGAAATATCCTTCTGGTTTTCTTTAAAATTCCAGTTTCGATAAGTATCCTTGGGAACATTAAAAGGAGCTTGTGAGTTTTCTGATTACTTTAGCATTTTTCCGTTTAAGCACATAAGTCCTTCTACATATGATTTGCATTCCTAAGGTGCAGTTACTATTTTGTATGAGAGATAATGGTGCTTTCTGTGTAACCACAGCCCTATATCTATCAGCAAAATACAAATATATATATATATTTTGACCTAGAGGATGGTATTGGCATTTATTTCACTCTTTTTAACTCCTATGAAGTAGGTGCTATTATCATTCCCATTTTACAGATAAGGAAATAGAGGCATCTAACCAGGTTCACATGCTAGGAAATGGCAGAACTGGGATTAAAAACTCTGGAAATCTGGTTCCAGAGATTACATTCTTATTCATAAAATGTCCATTTTGTATTTTTACTTTTAAATAAATTAATGTATTTCCTACCAGATCTCAACCAGGGTGATTTTGCCTGTCAACACCTGCTCTCCTCCCCTTCCCCTAAATCTAACTAGAGGACAGCTGGCAATGGCATTACTGGCATCTAATGGGTGGAGACTACGGATGCTACAAGAATCCTGTCATGCACAGGGCAGCCTCCCACAACTCCTTCATTATCCGGCACAAAACATCCATGGCGCTGGCTGAGAAACTCTACAATAGAATATAAATTCTAGGAGGTCAGGGTACTAAGTTAATCTCACCGCTCTATCGTCAGACCTAGAACAATGCTTAAAATGGAGTACTTAAATTTTATCTGTTGATTATCTGTTTTTAAGAGCCTAGAACTGAGCCTGATACATAGATGGTAGGTAACAAACATTTGAATTGAGGGTTGTCCTAGCCGGTTTGGCTCAATGGATAGAGCGTTGGTCTGTGAGTTGAGGGTCAGGACAAGGGCATGTCTGGGTTGTGGGCTCAATCCCCAGTAGGGGGCTGTGCAGGAGGCAGCCAATCGATGATTCTCTCTCATCATTGATGTTTCTCTCTCCCCCTCTCCCTTCCTCTCTGAAATCAATAAAAATATAAATATTATAAAAAAGTGGGTGCCCTCAAAGAGGGTCAAATGGATGCAATAGGACACAGTAAACTGAAGTGACTTTAGTGCTCCACAACCCCATGTCTTTTGGGTTTAATTTTCTCCCAATGACTGTAAATACAACCAGTTCTGCCAAAATAAGTCTTTTTAGTTAAGTGGGGCTACTGCAAGGACAAACATTTATTTTTTTATAGATCCATGGAACCTTTAAAGACACAAAGATCCATGGAACTTTGTGAGTTAAATATATAAGGAGTAAGACCCTTTTCTTCTTTAAATGGAAGTATCCAATTCAAATAAAATCTATTTAGGGGATTGGCAGACACCCCTAAATGAGATGGTATCAGTGATTAATTGATGATATACTCCAGTGGCTGACAAATACTTTAAGAAAGTTTGAGTTAACATTTGTTTGCAAGTATCAACCACCACCCCCAAAAAAAACTGAATTACAGTACACATAAGACAAAGACAGACCTATTATCTAAAAAGAAAGTAGTACTTGAGTCCACTTCATTCAAAAAATTTTATAACCATAATATTCTAAGTATAACTTCATCCTATATTAAAAAAAAATCCAAATGTGTAACATCTGTCAACGTATTTTCAATTCTTCCTCTTACACCTCAAAGAGCTATTAAACATTATGCAGAAGGCATATGTTCCTAAGTAGTATTGCTTGATTTACAAAATTCTTTCCCAAGGATAAATTCAAAAGGTTGTTATATGGATATTCAAATAATACTAGGGAAAAAATGACATATTTCACTTATTCTGTACGTAATGAATGAGTCTGCTTGCCCAAATGTTAAATTATGAAACCACACTATGTGAAATACACCTATTAGATTTAAAAAGAAGTTAAATCTATATTTATTTACTAGCACTGTTAAACATTACACAAAACACATTCAAGTGGCAAGTAATTATAATGCAAGCCCTTGCATGGCAATCCAAATTTATTGAACTACTGATGCTAAGTTATACAAAATTGCACCACTTTAATTAAGGCTTTTAGTTTACATTTGGCCACCTCTAAGTAGTTGTAACATTAGGTTGGTCAATTTAAATACTGTGGCTCCCTGTTGGATAGACACACAATCTTTACATCCAAACTTTAATGCATACAAAGCAACAAGGCATTGTTAAATAAAACAGCAATAGTTACTGCAACTTGGGCCTTGTGACCAATTATACATGATTAAAATTACTTCCCACATTCACATCCACAGTACTCGTCCACCATTTAACATCTCAACCAAAACGTTACACATGTGAAACAATCACTAACAGGCAAAAATACTAAACCTGTATATTTGGTATTGCAAATACACTTATGCATGAGCAAGCAAGGGATTCACAGTGAGAATCTACAGCTGCAGAAGCCTGAAAATGATTTACAAAAATTGTTAAATCATTAAAAAATTGTTTGAAAATATACACTTCTTGTTGTAGACCCCCACTGTACACACAACTATAAACATTGTTCCCTATGTAAACAAAAAAGGAAACATATAATAAGAGATTTGAAAAATCTGGACATTTCCTTCCCAACAGATATTAAAGGCAACGTCTTTAATCTAAGACATTATACTGAAAGGACTATTGTATTTTTAAAGACAAGATCACTGTCTCCACAGGTTTTTTAAAAATTAAAAAAACTATATAGCTGTGTTAATCAAAGCGCTTATTTGTATAATACAATGATAATGACCTTGATTTTCTTAAAAAAAAATTACAATAAGCTACAAGTATCAAAGAAGCAAAGTTATCTGGAGTAGTCTATATAGGAGCTCTTTGGACTTTCTTTTATTATGCTAAAATAGTGGTGCTTTTAGGATTTACATTATTGTACTCTCCAAAACAAAGTATGGGGCGTGTTATAGTATACAGTACACCATTTTCATACATGTACAACATTGGTGGATGAAAATGTCTCTTAGCAGTAATACTGGATTGTAGCCTCTGGTTTTACCAGATGCATACACTAGGGCTATTATATAAGTAAAAATCTCTCTTGTGATACTGGAAAGTGATTAGAATGTGCAAACTGATGTAGTAGCTTTCATCCGCCTCTTAAAGGGTACCACCACAGAAAGTCCATTTAAGATGTTGGTAGGTTTAACAAAGTTGGAATGCTGGCACTGTTGAATTGGGCAACAGTTCTTCAGACCTGTCAAAAGAAAAAAATAAATTGCAAACATGGGTTGAAAATAGCACACAAAAGAGCCAAAGGAACACATTAAGACAACAGTGTTCAAGGTTTAAAAATGAATAGAATGCAGGCTCTTGTCCTCATTACATTAATGACATTGTACCACAACTCATAGCAAAGCAAAGCAAGGGTAGATGTTTTCATCTTTTTAGAATGACTTCATCTAACCTGCTGCCCTCTTGAAAGCTAGTCAAATGAAAGTCTTAGATAAAAAAGGGAGTATCCCTTAGTGCAAATCTGTGTATTACCTTCCAAAGATTAAAAGCAGGGGGAGGAGGGAGGAAACCACATTGAAATTTTACGTCAGTTCAACTTCATTAGAATTAAGATGAAAAGACAGCAATATTAACAAAATTGGTGATTCTACAAGTGTTCACAATCCTAGAATTACATCATAAGTATAGAATGCACAGCTCACTAAGGTTCCTAGTATCAGAAAATCAAGGCCTTTCTTCCTCGCTCTTCCAATAAGAGTGGCTAAAAGCTGGTTCTGAGAAGCAGACAAGAAATTATCCTATGATGGCTCTTTACAGTTGAGTTATATATATACTTTCTAATTCCATATTTAAACACATTCTATCAATTTTTAGATGTCAGAAAAAGGGCTAGTATTACACTAAAATCACGTAAACTTAAAAAATTGTGATATAAATAAAAGAAGTCAAAACACATTGCCAAATATCTATTTACTTTGGATGATTTTCTCCATACATGTCTGGGCTAAAAAAATGTTCCCTTTTTTACTGTTTTTTGTGGGGATCAGACTTGTTGCGAGCTCCAGAAATGCTGTTAATATGTATGTGTTTGCTGATTTCCCAAATGCCTCGAACTTTAAGCCCTCATTTAGACTGAGTTTGCTAAGTTTTTCTAGCAGACTGAATGTAGCAAATTGGAAGGGACAGGTGGGAATGTGTGAGTTCAGGCACATGTGTGCTAAGAATGGGCATGTATGTGGTCAGGAAAGAGAGAATATCAGAAGTGAGAGGATATACCTCTAAACGGAAAGCCTTAAACAGAGAGTAGGGTCAAAACCCCCCCAAAAGATACAGAACCAGAGTGCTATGGTAGTACAGGGCCATTTAATTTAACATCAGCAGCAGCAGAATCACAAGCACATAAAGTGCCCAAGGATAAGAGTACAGTACAATATGGTTTAACACTGAGCAGGGAACCATTATTATTGGCAAACAGCAGTAGCTAAATGGTTGAGGATTTATCATGTGCCAGGCACTGATCAATTGCTTTATAAGGTTTAACTCATTTAATATGATTATTTTCAAAAACTATATAAAAATGTTATATGCTCAGTTTTCCTTTGCTATCTCATTGGTGGGCTGAATTTGTGGTTCTCTCTGGCTGGAATTCTCCATCCCCTACACAATTTCTATTTGACTTTCCTATCTCAGCTTAGATGTCTCTTACAGACTTTTCCTGAATCCATAGTTCATGTGACATACCTGATTTGGTGTCCCAGTTACATGCTCCTATAGTACTCATTATGACATAGTACTCATTAGTAATGAAGCATGGACTTGGCAGCCAGTCCATGGCTTAAATTATGTACTCCAGATCACTGGGTTTAAATTCTGGCTTTGTACTTACTCACTGCAGGGCTTGAACAAGTAATCTTTTTGTGTCTCAGTTCACTCATTTGTAACATAGACAGTATTTAAAAAGAGTGCCTGGCATATGATAAACGTGTCATGAATTCTTATTATCAGTACCAGGCTGGATTTATTCTATAACAGCATTTATCATAGTTTGCAATTATTTGTCCAACTCTACCACTAGACTTCAATTAAGGCAATGAAGAAGCGAAGAGAGGTCAGTGTTGTTCATCACTGTATTGTCAGCAAAAACCAGTGTCCCATTGGGGCATAAGCATATATTAAATGAACTAGAATATTCACTTATGGGTAATACTTCTGATGATATGTAAATGAAATAATTATTTTAATCACTAGGATATTATACTAAGTCATCAATATCTTAAAAGGGAAGTAATTATTTCTTTTTTTAGAACAAGAAAAAATTCTATACTTGCTGTCTTAACAAGAGTGCCCTAAATGAAGTTGAGGTTACAAGTTAAAAGATTTAAAAAAGGAGGAAAATAAACGAACATACCTGGCTCAGAGCTACAATGCATTTAGTATATTAAAGCAGCTGACATGATGACTTTTTGCGGGCCTTCCCAGGCACTGGAGTTTTTCTGTTAATTTGCCGCACTAGGTCATAAAAGATCTGCAAACAAATATATATATTTTTAATTTATAGGAGACAAAAAACTAAAAACAACAACAACAAAAACAAAAAAGCCCCCAAAAAGTAAAATTAAAAAATAGAATTTTCCATGGATATAAATGAACCCAAGAAAGGAAATATTTTTTTTCAGTTAAGAAATAAGAGTAAAACCAGGTATTCTTATAAATGCCAAGTTCTTTTCTGTTTATTTTTTGGGAGGGCTAAAATTGTTCTCCTTAAAATAAGTACTGAGTTGAAGGAGCTACAGAGATCTTAACCTTAGTTCAATTAGAACATTTACTCTTCTTCAGATCTTTCCATGTATCTTTACAATACAACTTTAAGCCCCTTCAAGGCAATAACTGCATACTTTTTTCAATTTGCTCTCTTTTACATAACACATCTTTCATATACCCAAAGGCTTAATTCGTCTTCCCCACCCCTACCATTTTTTTTTTCCAGCCTTCCTTCCTTTCATGGTTTATTCCACTTTAATGATGAGGTTAAAATACATTGTTGCTTATTAACATGCATATTATTTAATAGAAGATTTTTGCCTAAAAGGATTAACAAAGCACCCTTGAGCCCTAGCTGGTTTGGCTCAGTGGATAGAGTTGGCCTGTGGACTGAAGGGTCCTGGGTTCGATTCCAGTCAAGGGCACATGCCTGGGTTGCGGGCTCATTCCCCACCCAGTAGGGGTCGTGCAAGAAGCAGCCAATCAATGATTTTCTTTCATCATTGATGTTTCTATCTCTCTCTAGCTCTCCCTTCCTCTCTGAAGTCAATAAAAAATACTAAAAGGAAAAAGAAAAACAACAACAACAACAAAAGCACCCCGAGTACACATTAATTTGGGGTTGTGTTAATACACATACGTTATTTTCCATTAATTCTGCATGTTGAATTCCAAATAGAGATTTTAAAGTATAGTTCACCATACCTCATTAACATTTATTTTTGATTTTGCAGAGGATTCTAAGAATGCACAGTTGTTCCACTGTCTTGCTAGATTTTGACCTTGTTCCTTTCCTACAACTCTTTCATCTTCCAAGTCACACTTATTACCAACCAGAATCATTGGAACCTAAAAATATATTTGTGAGGGTAAAAAGAAATAAGTAAATAAATATATGCTATAAATTCAAATTCAAATTAAAAGAATTCTTAGAGTCAACTCTAAGGATTATTTTTTATATTATACCAGAGAAAAATATTAAATTAAT
The DNA here is from genome assembly GCF_000412655.1 of Myotis brandtii. NCBI lineage: Eukaryota > Metazoa > Chordata > Mammalia > Chiroptera > Vespertilionidae > Myotis > Myotis brandtii. The sequence goes on along the minus strand of NW_005353483.1, from coordinate 456,448 downwards.
CATTTGTAATATAATTTACAGTTAAATATGAAAGCCTTAATAATGTTAATTTAAGAACCTTTCACATGAAAATTTTAGAAAACAAGCTAGGATCTGTTTATGAAAGGGGAAAATAACCCTTAAGATTATATCACAATGGATTTATAACTGATTATAATAAGCAAAATACAAAACTTTTTCAAAAAGGAAGTACCAAAGGGTGTTGCTGTATAAAGCCAGTATATCCCAAAATTTTAAAATGTTTCTTTTAGGGATGTGAATCAACTTCAAGTTTTCTGACACATATTTATCAAATAATTATTCTCAATTTTACAACTTAAAAAGGAGAAATTTGAAAAGTCCCTAAAGTAGAATTTTTATTTAGAGTCTAATTAAAATGCTACAAAGTTACAATCATCTTGATTTACTAAAATCTAGACCACATTAATCATGTGTTTGGATGCATGTGATGTTGTAATTTTAAAAGGACACTATGGAAAAATAATACTTATTCTTCAAAACTCCCTTTAATCATTTAGAGATTGACTTTCTAAAGAATTTTTGGGGAAAAAATCCAAACCAGAAAATCAAGAATTTTGGCTTTTTAGGAAGATATAGAGTATCCTATCTAATAAAGAGGGAATATGCTAATTGACCCTCACCATCGCAAAGATGGTGGTGCCCACAGCCATTAAGGAGGGAATATGCTAATTGACTGCCCCATCCTCAAAGATGGTAGCACCCACAGCCAATAAGGAGGGAATATGCTAATTGACTGCCACGCACTCAAAGATGGCGGCGCCCACAGCCACAAGATGGCCAACAGGGGAGGGCAGTTGGGAGTGACCAGGCTGGCAGGCAGAAGCGGTTAGGGGCAATCAGGCAGGCAAGTGGTTGGGAGCCAGCAGTCCCGGACTGTGAGATTGGGCCTAAACCGGCAGTCGGACATCCCTCGAGGGGTCCCAGATTGGAGAGGGTGCAGACTGGGCTGAGGGACAACTCCCCCCTGCCCCTGTGCACGAATTTCATGCACCGGGCCTCTAGTTATATTAATAAATACTTGTTTAATGCAACTGATAGAAGAAAAGTACAGTAGTTACTACAGATAATACAAAACAGATTTACTAATTAAGAAGTGCTTCACTGAGGTCACTATAAATATGTAGGGTGCCCCAAAGTTTTTATTTCAGAAGTCCAAGAAACAACAGCATTTCCTAGAAGTCTCACAATATTTACCATAATTAAATTATAGATATTACAGTGGTTCTTGAAATTGTTGGGCCAGACCAGCAACATCAACACCATCTAGAAACTTGTTAGAAATACAAATTCTTGAGCTCAATCCCAGACCTAATGAATCAGAAACTCTGGGAGTGGGGCAGGTGGGGCCTGGCAATCTGTTTTAACCAGTTTCAGCTAGTGATTTAATGCAAGATGAATTTTGAGAACCACTGCTATATAGAGTAAGATAAGGAATTAAAATAATCCTTTTCAAGTTTCCTACAGGGATTAAACTCCATTATGGTGCACTTTGAAGGGGCATGTAAATTAACATTAGAATCTAATATATTTGTTGGTTTTCTGAAAAATAATTATTATTTTGCTCCTTTTCTGTCAGTTTCTTTAGATGTGTTCATATGTTAAAAAGGCTCTTAAATATACCAGTAATGTGGCCAGAACATAATTTGCTCACACACATCTGTCCTTCTTCCCCACCAAATGCATGATTTAAAAATGGGAAGGATATAAATTTTATTTTACACAGGTTAAGGGGAGAGGAGTGTTTTCACTTTCCACATTATATATATTTGAAATAGGAATGAGGGTTAAAGATATATTTTGGCCTCTCAAGGAAAAAGCTTTTGAAATACAAGCCTCCCAAATAAATACATCAACTTTAAATTCTTAGTTTTAAATTGGATATCACTACAATAAGAGTTTAAAATAAAGTACATTTATTTATTAGGATGTCAGCTTACATCATCAGTGTCTTTAACTCGAAGAATCTGTTCTCTCAGATCTTGTAAATCATTAAATGTGGACTGTGCTGTGATGGAATAAACTAATGCAAAGCCTTGTCCATTTTTCATGTACAAATCCCTCATTGCTGTAAATTGTTCCTACAATAGAAAGAATCATTAAAGAATAATGTTGTGACAGTTAATTTGACAATTTTTAAAGTCTATAATTAGAGCTCAATGAAGAATATTGTAGTATTATGTAACATATCTTTAAATTACAATCTGTGGCAAGATGCTATTTGAAAAGCTGATAATTCAAAAAATAAGCTTTTAATTTAAAAATGATACACCAAAGCAGATTTAGGTGCAAAAACTATACTCAAGTGGAACAGAAATATCCTGTCTCTAAAAGCTACTTAATGGAAGCTTTTAATATTTTATAACTTGTAGGGCACCCAAATAAGTCCCCAAGTTACAGCTAAGCTCACAGTGCTCTAGTTCTATGGGGTCCACCAGCATGCTTACCTACATCTTGCTATTTCCCATACCTTTTCTCTTCCATTAGGGAAAGAACACAGTCCATGGCACATATCAGGTACTCAAACATTAGTTGAATGAATACCATATATCCAGAATAAATCTTCCCTTTACCTTCAGATACCAACAAATCTAGTTGGTTTGTAAATACTTTAAAGGAGGAACGATATCATTCAAAATATTTCACACAGCTACAGAGGAATAAATATATCTTATAGAAATAACTAAGTATACCCAAGTATTTTCCACATTATTTAAAATGTGGTAATAAATTTTAACATGCTTTAAAAGTACTAGTGAGACCGAAAATTTTCATCCAAACAAGTTTCTACTTATTTTTTAAATAACTGACTCCCTGTAATTACAAAGGTCACACAGAAAAAGTAGAATTCAAGGATAAAAAAGCTTTACAATTTAATGTAAGTAGTACTTTTAAATAAGCTTAACAAACATCTGTCCATAGAATATTAGCATTTACAAGGACAATACTGCATAAGTTGTGCATATACTTTGGTTCTTCATTTTACATACCGTTCCTACAGTATCCAAGATTTCAAGCATACACTGTTGTGCATCTACTTCAACTTGCTGGGGGGGGGAACAAAATAGACCTTCAATTTTTTTTTTATATATATAAACAACACTATCTTAATATACACAAAAGCTAATATGATATTTAAAACAGAGACAGATTATAGCAACTCTAATCTCAAGCAATACTTTAACAGAAGAAAAAAATAGCTAGGTAATTAAGGTCCACCAACTTTGTATTAGGTGCAAAAACCATGTATTCCGACTCAACACAGACAGTGACAAGATCCAAGCTCAATATGAATCACTAAACACTTTATTTTGGAAAGGAAATTATTTCAGCCCTATCTGGTTTGGCTCATTGAATAGAGCTTCAGCCTGCAGACTGAAGGGCCCTGGGTTCGATGCTGGTCAAGGGCACATGCCCGGGTTGTGGGCTCGAAGCCCAGTGGGGAGCGTGCAGGAGGCAGCCGATCAATGCTACTCTCTCATCATTGATGTTTCTATCTCTCTCCCTCCCTCTTTCTTCCTCTCTGAAATCAGTAAAAATATATTAAAAAAACACACAAAAAACCCTTCATTAAAAAAAAAAGGAAATTATTTCAAAAAAGCTTAAAAAAATTAAAACCAGTTGTAGTGAGAATAACATCAGAAGTGATTCTGCCTACCGCAATTCTGCCAATATTTTACAAAGAGTTTCATTTTTCTAGATAACCACTTCCCCCCTTCACTGTATTGGAATAAAACTTCTGGTAGCAAGGAAGCAGAGGATAGCTAAAAAATAAATTGTGTTTCTCTGTTACCATTTTTCACCCAACATTTTCTAGGGAAAAAAGTTATTTAAAATTAGCTGTGGAAAAAAAGTTCTACTGCCTCACAGCTAGAGTGCAGGAATGGCTTTCCAGTTTTGTTTTGTTTTTGTAGACTGTGGACAAAGGAAGGAATGAAACACACTGACTGCACAGCAGCAAGGGCCATGTTGGCTGCTACATAAGGTGAGGCATAACTTTCTTGCTATTACATTAAAATGTCTCCACATTAAGTTCTATTGTCATATGTTGTATTAGCGAACATCGCAATAAACCTTTCCGTTATGAGCAGTGACACTTTCTCAAAGAGTTATTAGTAGGAAGGTTAGGGAGACTCCTGTACTTACATCTTTAGGTTAAAATGAAGGGAACCCGAGAGTATTTTTTCATCTTTGGGGTGGGGTTTGGATAGACCATGAAGCTACCAATTGAAATGGATGGCCTAGCACTTAAGTTTGTCAAATTAAAATGTTGGGGTCATGATAAACTTGAAATTCTCAGAGAGAGAAAGAGAGAATGAGAGGGACAGCGAGAGCCAAGTCTTCAAGAGCCTCATAAACTGGTAGACATGCAATGCCAAGAAATAATCAAGTGTAAATTTTTCCCACTATGTAAATAACATTCAATAATTATAAAGCTAAAACCAATAATTTATATTTATAGTAAAGTGAAAAGCAAAAGGCCTTTAAAAGTAACATATACCTTTCTATAAGAATCTTCTATCATAGGATCATATTTTTCAACAAAAATTCCTTGAACAAACTGTACAGTCTGAAAAAAATTAACATACCATTATACTTCTAAAGAACAGAACAAATCCAAATCTGTACATTTCAAACTATTGATTTCACATAGTAGTTATGCCACTGATAAAAAACACAACCATATTTGAATGCATGCATTTGGTAAGATTACCTTAGAAAGTTGTTTTTTTAAAAAGTAATCACTATGCTCTTTGTTAGGTAATTCTAAATTTAGAGATAATACTATATTTAAAAATTTTTAAATATTTCCAGTTTCAGTCTTAATTGAATTTTAATTACAAAGTGGCTAATTGTTTTGTGTACACACATGTGTGTACACTCATAACACTTCCCCATTACTCTGGATATAATTACACATGAAAAAGCAGCTCATGCTCTGTTGTACACACTTCTCAGTTTGATTTCAGCATGTCAGGTTCTGTGCTAAGTGGCCAAGTGAGATGATCAATCTATCTTATTGTGGGGCTTTGCCAAACTCTCATCTATTCATCAAGTTATTTTCCCTAAGTTTCTTCCCTTTCCCAACCACCATCAAGTTGTGTCTTTTTTCTTGCTATACTATTCCTTGATACAGAAAATATGTCTGTCAAAATAATGTAAAAACTGTATAGTCAGAGGTGTTATTTGAAAAAGATTTTTTATAAGCTTTATTTAGTATTTTCCAACATAAAAATAAATATAATGACAAAGACCAAAATTAACTCCTATGTGGGTCTGAAATGCACACTTTTATATGTTCTCACCCTCTGTGCTGAGCTCACACTGTATTCTGGCATATTTCATGTTGGTCTGGAACCAGAGTTCCAGAGAAAATATGATCTACCCAGATACAACTAAGAGTTGACTAAAATTATAAGAAAAATATTACATTGCTTCTAAAATTACTGAGATTTCACCTTAACAGATAAACGAAAACCAATAATCAAAACCTAAAACTCAACAGAAGAACATGTCTTGGGAGTGAAGAGCTTAGGTATAGTGAGAATGACTTACCAGAGCAGATTTTCCAACGCCTCCTGAGCCAAGAACGACTAGCTTATACTCACGCATGGTGCAAACCTGTCAAAAGCTAGTACCTATTAAAGAAAAGAAAAAAAATCTTAAGTAATATCTCTGTAATCAGATGGTCCTTATATGAATAAGACCTTCAAGCAAATAGATTTATTTAAAAATGATTACTATACCACAATAATATGGAGCATCCCATAAACAGACTTACTAAAGAATGGGCTCTTTTAACACATCAGATGCAGAAAGAAACTGTAGAATTACAGATATGACTTTCAGCATTTCCTAAGTTCAATTAGAATAAAATATTTACTCTATTAAGAAAAAAAATGGGGGGAGGAGGCTGAAGAAAAGCTTGAAAGGACATTCCATTGGTTATAAGATGGCAGCAACAGACATGTTTACCCTCCTTTCTATCCTGAGTCACAAGTAATTGAATGCCTACTAAGTATAGGAATATACCAAATTGGGGGTGGGGGAAGGGAAAATCCTGCCTTCACTGAGCTAATATTCTAGAAAGATAAATAGGATAGGGCAGGAGTCTATAGACAAATCCAGCCCACCATCTGTTTTTATACATAAAGTTTTATTGAAATACAGCCATGCCTATTCATTTGTGTATTGTCTGTGGTTGCTATCTTGCTGTGATGGCAGTTAAGAAGTTACAGCAGAGACCATCTGGTCTGCAAAGCCTAAAATATTTACTTTGCCATTTATAGAAAAAAAAAAACTGCTGACCCCTGAGATACATGAATGGTAAATGAGTTAGCAGAGAAAGCAGACCAAATATTCATTGCTGAAATGGGAGAGGTACAAGGTGTCTGAAAATGGTCAGGAATCAGTGGCAAAATTGAATATGAATGCCCAGACTCTGTTCAATATTATGAAATACTAAGTATCAATAGCAATAAAACAAAAAGAAGCAAACTATACTAAGGCTTATCAGAGACACTAAAAGTTTCCATAATAGGGAAGAACATGAGAATACAAAGCTCCCACATTCCTAGGGGGAAAAAATTTGGTCAGTGGCCATGATACAAAAGTAGCCACCAGAACAGGTTCTAAACTTTCTTCTTAATCAAGAAATAATAGTTCTTTAGTCATAGTAATAAGTAACTACCAGAACTAGTTTAAAAACATTTAATCAACTAATAATTGTTTGCTTCAGTGAATATGATTCTGTAAACCAGTCACTATCTGATAGCCCCATCTGAAAGTCAATCATAAGTGGACTCACTTTGGTATATTTCTTTGTGTTAAATCTCTTTATATGTTCTTTCTTCCAGCTTATATTCTTAGAAAAGATATCCTTTGTTTAACCTATCTCTCTATGACACTCCTTTATTTCTCAAGATGCCAGGCTTATTGCCATGGACTTTCTTTCAAAACTTTCTCCTTCACTTCTACCTAATATATATATACACACACTGAGTGGCCAGATTATTATGACCACCTGACGTTTGTAGGCAAATTACCTATAATTTCGCACTGAAGTTGCTAGAGGGCCAGACCATTATAAATAGGGAAGCAGGTTGTTTACCACGACAGTAGAAGTGATTTTTTTTCTGAAGATATGGGTCAACAACGTGATTTAACGGCCTTTGAACTTGGGATATTATTACACACACACACACACCCCGAGTGGCCAGATTATTATGACCACCTGACGTTTGTAGGCAAATTAGCCGTACACTGCATCGTATGGGATATGAAAGCCGAAGGCCTGTTTGAACACTTTTGTTATCTGCAGTTACCAAGATAAAACGTCTCCAATTCGCACAGGAACACAAGGATTGGACAGTTGAGCATTGGAAAAAAGTCATGTGGTCCGATGAATCACGTTTCCAGTTGCATCATGCAGATGGCAGAGTGAGAATTTGGCGGAAACAGCATGAAAGCATGCACCCCACATGCATGAGTACAACCCTTCAAGCTGGTGGGGGCAGTGTTATGGTTTGGGGCATGTTTTCCTGGCATGATTTAGGTCCTTTAATTCGTGTGGAACAACGTCTGAATAGCACAACATACCTAAGTATCATTGCTGATCAGGTTCATCCTATCATGTTGATGGCGTATCCCAAGGGAGATGGCTTCTTCCAATAAGACAATGCGTCATGCCACAGTGCTCGTATTGTGCAGGAGTGGTTTCAAGAACATGAGGGAGACTTTACCTTGCTTAGGTGGCCCCCACAATCACCAGATCTCAATCCAATTGAGCATTTGTGGGACGAAGTTAAAAGAGCCATCAGGCAGCTGGTTCCACAACCATCAAATCTCACAGAACTGGACAGTGCTATTCATCAGGCATGGTGTCAGATTCCTCACATCACCTTTCAACATCTCGTGGAGTCAATGCCAAGAAGAATCGCCACAGTATTGAAGGCAAAAGGTGGCCCAACGAAGTACTGATGGGGTGGTCATAATAATCTGGCC
>NW_005353483.1:440032-448194 GCF_000412655.1 Myotis brandtii | reverse complement strand
TTTTTCCCCCCCCCCCCCCCCCCCCGCACAAAATTCGTGCACAGGTACGGCCCCTAGGCCTGGCCTGCAGTCAGGGCCTATCCTATTTATCTTTCTACAATATTAGCTCAGTGAAGGCAGGATTTTCCCTTCCCCCACCCACAATTTGGTATATTCCTATACTTAGTAGGCATTAATTCACTCCTGCCTTTGAAAGTTTGTTGATCTTTAAACTCTAATTCCCTAAAACCATATAAAACTAGCAGTCTGCTCTGTTCAGGGAAGACTGTGTCTGACTAGGATAGCTTGTTTCTTAAAGTAATCAATAACTTCAGCTTTGTTTTTTGTTTCAGATATGAATAGTCTCTCTTATTCTTTGACAGTTGACCTAAGACCTTCATTTGGCATCATTCCAAATGAAGCCCTTACACAAACAAGTGTACTAAATAAATAGGCTGCTTTTGACCCACTGCTATTTGTTCTTTGAACTTACTGTCAGATGAGTCAGTCTTAACAATGGTGGGAGCTCCAATTGGTTCCTTGAGTTTTCATTGTTAAATTTATTTTGTTATTCTAGGACTTGCAAAAAAATTGATCTTTGTGTAAGGCAATTAGGCCTTTAAGTTTTGGCTTGGAGGTGTATTGTTTGGTAAATATTTCTGCCATTAGTTTAATTCTTTAGTTACTTGCTTTGCTTTTGTCCATCTATTTGTGATGTGTTTTGTTTTTTCCTGGACTGTCTAGTTTCATTCCCTGAATAGAGGATGCTTCATTTGGAATAGATGGAGGCATAGGCCTGATAAACCTCCAATTAAATTCAAACTAGCCCCACGTACTAAAAGGTTGAAGATGAGTAAAACCAGTGACCAAGCAAAGGTGAATGACTGTCAAATTTCACCTTGGGTCACTTTCAAAACCTTCATGATGGCATATTATAAGGTCAATAACTGTAGAATTGTTGATTATGTGGTTCCTTCCTAACCTCTACTTGGTTAGGGAACCTGAGAATTTGTTTGCAAGGGCTCATCTATTAAAATTTTTTTTAAAAAGTACTCAAATCATTTTTTTAAAATATATATTTTATTGATTTTTTACAGAGACAAAGAGGGAGAGGGATAGAGAGTTAGAAACATCAATGAGAGAGAAACATCGAACAGCCGCCTCCTGCACACCCCCTACTGGGGATGCGCCTGCAACCAAGGTACATGCCCTTGACTGGAATTGAACTTGGGACCCTTAAGCCCGCAGGCCAACGCTCTATCCACTGAGCCAAACCGGTCAGGGCTCAAATCATTTTTATTTAGGAATAATTTACATCTAATGAAACAAGTAGATCTTAGGCATTAAATTAGTTTTGACATTTTCTAGTACTGGCAACCACAAACACAGCCCTCATTAAAATTTAAAACACTTTTATCACCTATAAAGTTCCCAATGTGCCTCTTCTAAGTAATTATCATGACGCCATTTTTCTTGTCTCTAGTGATCTCTTTCTTATTTGTCAAAGCCAAAACCTTCTTTAAGTAGAATTTGTATCTTTTATAAACTTCCAATATAATCCTGATTCTTGCACTTAAATTGGTAAATGACAAAAATTGTGACTAACAATTGTGACTTAACAACTAGACCGATGGTCAATTTTTGGAATGTCAAAATTAATACCTTAATAGGAACTAAAATTTTATGAAGAATTATGGGACAAAAATAATACTGAATAATTAACTTCTTTAATTGGTACTCTGAGGCTTCAAAATATGACTAAAATAGTCTCTCCTTTGTTCTCTGCTGCTCAAATCTTTGGAAACCTACCCTCCCTGATTCATTCTATTTATACTACCCACAAAACCCTTCTATTTCTTCTGCTCCTCCCCTTTACCTCTGAAACAAACTACCTTCCAGAGGGTTTCTCAGTAAGGGAACAATTATACTAAACAATAAACAGCCCCTTTAATCGCCTAAGTAGAAAGCAGAGCTATAAAAATTGAATTTAAACACTGTTCTAGAATTTAGTTGAAATTATGTTTAGGGATTTTCCTAAATCTCAGGAAGACTGACAGAAATTTGGTGCAGAATTCCAACTGAATTACTAATTATTTAATTTCCCATAAAAGAAAAAAGTTAAAACAGCAGGATAAGAAAGACCAGATTCAAATATCTTTTAAAAAAGTGACTTAAAGAGAACAATAACCTATTTAGGTTCTATTTCAGAAGTCTTTCTAAGGGGTGGATTGGTCAAGATTTAAAGTTGCAAACAAAATAAAAATGACTTAATAGAAAAAAAATGACTTCAGGAAATTTAAAAAAATATTTTGTGGTAGGACCTAGCTGAGGTACAGGGAGACAAGTCCCTTCTCTCTGTTTGGCTAGGAAACTTAAAATGGAAAATTGTAATTTAGAAAATATACAATGGCTAAACATTTTCAGAGACCCTCACAAAGTAAACAAGCTAAAAAGAAAAACTGAACCAAAAGGTCTTTGTTTTCTAAGAAATTGGAGCCTATGGAATAGGATACCTGTACATACTGCAAGTAGAGCCATTGGAAGAACCAATGTTCCATGCTTACTAAGAAACAAAAGTAGAAAGATCCCCTATCTGTCCCATAATGCTGCTCCAAGGGAAACTTGAGCACTCAATAATTCCCGGACCTTTCCTCACTGGGGGTAGGAGTAGACTGACTACACAGAGTCATAAAGGAATATTTTGGGGCGATGGAAGTGTTGTAAAACTGGTTGAAGTGATGACGACACAACTATAAAGTTACTAAAACCCAAGAACAAAAACACTGCCACAGCTGAAAAACAAAAACACTGATTGAATCAACATAAAAATTACCGTTTAAAAAATACTATTGCCCTAAGGCGGTTTGCCTTGCTGGTTAGAGCATCAGCCCATAGATGGAAGGGTCAGGGTTCAATTCCCAGTCAAGGGTATGCATCTCGATTGCAGGCTCCATCCCTGGCCCAGGTGGGCATGTGTGGGTGGCAACCAATCGATGTGTTTCTCCCCCCCACCCCCCTTCTCATCAATGTTTCTCTCTCCTCCCACCCCATCCTTCCTCCCTCCCTCCCTCTCCAAAAATCAATGGAAACATTTCCTCAGGTGAGGATTTAAAAAAAGACATTGACTATAAAAGTAAATATTTATGGAAACTACATTTCTTTCTTTTTAAAAATATTTTTGTTTAATCCTCACCCAAGGACATACTTCTATTGATTTTAGAGAGAGAGGAAGGGAGAAGGGGGGTGGGAAGGGGTTGAGAGAGAGATGGATGTGAGGGCAAAACATCGGGTTGCCTCCCGAATCCACTCCTACCCAGGATTGAACCCACAAACCAGGGATGTACCCTGACTGAGAATTGAACCCACAATCTTTCAGTGCATGGGATGATGTTCCAACCAACTGAGCCACACTGGCCAGGGCAGAACTCCATTTCTTAATGAAATGGTTGGGACTCTTTTTCCCAGTTGCTTCATTTATCCATAAATATTACCTGTTACCAGAATGAGTCATGTTTACCATGTTAGTGCTTCTGTAAGTAATTGGTTCCTCTTATTTTTTTTTTATTGTTGTTGTTAATCCTCACCCAAGGACATGTTTCCATTGATTTTTTATAGAGAGGAAGGGAGAGGGATAGAGAGCCAGAAACATCGATGAGAAACATCGATTGGCTGCCTCCTGCACACTCCCCACTGGGGATGTGCCTGCAACCAAGGCACATGCCCTTGACCGGAATCGAACCTGGGACCCTTGAGTCCGCAGGCAGACGCTCTATCCGTTGAGCCAAACTGGCCAGGGCTCCATTGATTTTTTACAGAGGAAGGAAGGGAAGGGGACAGAGAAAGAGAGAAAAACATCGACGTGAGAGAGACACATCAATTGATTGCCTCCCGCTGGGACTGAGGAACTTGCAACTGAGGTGCGTGCCCTTGACCAGAATTGAACCTGAGAGTGTTCTGTCCGCAGGCCAACACTCTAGCCACTTAGCAAAACTGGCTAGGGCCCTTCCATTTTTTATTACTGACAAAAAAGATCCTTTGCATGGGTATAGGACATTTTCTTTATCCATTCACCAGCTGGTGGACATTTGGATTGCTTCCAGCTTGTTTTAATTTTAGTAACTCAACCAAGAAGAATTTTTACCACAGAGCCCTATGGTCATAGGAAATTGAAAATGATTCAAATTTTGAAGTAGAGAAATGTGACTGAAGTCAGCAATAGACTTTCAAATCTAAAAATATAGTGACAAAACACATCTAACTTACCAATAAGTTTTTTAACAAGGAACACCAATAAGAAGAAAATACAACTAAACATAGTCATTATCTTTCATTAATTTTTTTCAATACTTCCTTATATGGACCCGAAACCATAATATTTTAATTTAAATCCTGGTAAATACCAATGCTATAAGTATTTTTTCCTTAAAAATAAAACCTAACAGTACAATAGCCAAAATTTGTGAACTAATAGTATTTTTTCAAATAATGTGCTTTTTAGTACACCAGTTTTGAAAAATTGTTTCCAGATTTTAAGACTGACAAAAAAACCCCGTGATTTAATTGTGAATAACAACTCTAGAAATTGACCATTAGTTTTCAGCAGAAAAGATAATGCTGATTAATAAGTAATGTCTGTGGGTTGGGGGGGGGGGGTAGGAAAGTGGTGGTACCCGTGTATTTGTGAGCCATAAGTGAGTGGAACCTTCCTGTACTAGTGTTCTTAACTTCAAAGCCATGAATGAGCACTTGAGAACCTGTGAGGTCCTAAAATTTCAAGCACAATTTCAAGATGGGAAGAGTTATATCAGAATTTCAAGGGGATCTGTGACAGGTAATGTTTAAGACTTTGAGAATTATTGTTCTTTCACAGATCTTCAAAGAGGGACAATTTTGACAGCATAGCATAGTGTTCATAGCACCAAAGTTTCAAATCCTGGTTTTGTTTAACCTCAGGCAAGTCATGAAAACTTTCGGAGCTTCACTTTCCTTATTGGGTAAATGGAGACAGTAATAACCATATGATAAGGTTGTGAGGTAAATATACAAAATTGTTAACTCCACAAAAACTAGAATTTTGGTCTGTTTACTCATCATTGCTATATCCTCAGAATCTAAAACAGTGCCTAATATACTAGTACTAGAGGCCCGGTGCACAAAAATTTGTGCACTTGGGGAGGTGGGGGTCCCTCAGCCCAGCCTGTGCCCTCTCGCAGTCTGGGACCCCTCGGGGGATGACCACCTGCTGGCTTAGGCCTGCTCCCTGGGGGATTGGGCCTAAGATGGCAATCAGACATCCCTCTGGCAGCCCAGCAGCCCTCGGGGAATGTCCACTTGCCAGTGGGGAACAGACCTAAGCTGCAGTCGGACATCCTTAGCGCTGCTGAGGAGGCGGGAGAGGCTCCCACCACCACTGCTGTACTGGCAGCCATCAGCCTGGCTTGTGGCTGAGCAGAGCTCCCCCATGTGGGAGCGCACTGACCACCAGAGGGCAGTTCCTGCATTGAGCGTCTGCTCCCTGGTGGTCAGTGTGTGTCATAGTGACCAGTTATTCCCAGTCTTTCTGCTGTTAGGGTCAGTTTGCATATTACCCTTTTACTATATAGGACAGAGGCCTGGTGCACGGGTGGGGGCCGGCTGGCTTGCCCTGAAGGGTGTCCTGGATCAGGGGGGGGGTCCCGCTTGGGGGCCTGGCCAGCCTGGGTGAGGGGCTGAGGGCTGTTTTCAGGCTGGCCTGCGACTGAAGCTCCGGGCCTCTCCTTTTTTTCTTTTTTTATTCTGGGATTTATTTACCTTCTATAATTGAAACTCTGTTGCCGTCACTGGTGCTCCCAGCTCTGAGGCCTCGGCTGGCTGAAAGCAGGTATCTGGAGTTTGTTTAGCTTCTATAATTGAAACTTTGTTGCTTTTGGAGCTGTTGCTTTCAGAGCTTAGAGCAGGCAGCGGCAGGCGGGGAACCTTGGCTTCCTCCATCACTGGAGCAAGCAAACCTCCTGCTCGCTTCAGCTGCGTGGCTGCCGGCCGCCATCTTTGTTGGCAGTTAATTTGCATATCTCGCTGATTAGCCAATGGGAAGCGTAGTGGAGGTACGGTTAATTACCCTTTTTGTCTTTTATTAGATAGGATAGTATGTGCTCAATAAATTAAATAGTATATAGTAGTTTTCCTTAAGAGTCCTGGTACCTTGCAATATTAACAATCAATAAAAGATAGCTTAAAAAATAATAATAATAGCAATGGTCTGAGTGCTATTGCTCAGTACATTGTAGCAGAACTGCTCCTTTCTCAGTTGAGAATCACTACTCTATACCATTTTACCTTCTAGCTCAATAAAACATAAGAATGCAGGTGGGGACTGCTGTACAGCCTTAGTCTGATTTATAAAGTTTCTTCCAGGTAAGTTAAGATATAGAATATATATGCTAAAATTGGTTTCTAACCATATGGGGGTTCTATCTTTATTTTAGTCCTCCTGTCACTCACTGTAACTAGTTTGGAATATATTAAAATAAACCGAACTATACTATAATTCTTTAGCTATAGACTGGAAGGTTTACTACTATATTCCACTAAATACATTTTAACATCTCTGAAATGGGAATGTGTCCTACAGCAACCTCCTCTCCCCTGTATTGAAAAAAAGCTAATAACATATTAGTATTTTGAATCATTAAAAAATGAAGTTCAGGTAGACTGGGAACTAATCCCCTCTTACAATTTTTAAAAAACAGATCATTACACAAAAATATTATTAGTACTGGTGTTTTTTGACCCTTAATATTAATTACACAAGTCAATGACCTTTACTGTGTGGCATATTATACAGACTGTAATTCTGACAGTATAGAGAAAATCTCATAGTAGTGTTACTACTTTAGGAATACTAAGAAAATCTTAAGATTGTATTAAATTTTCTTGAACTTAAGTTGTGGAGTTATCTTGTAATTACCCCATGTTGTTATAATTTTAAAAAGTTGATAATTATTGGCATTTTTAAAAAGTGGGATTAGAAACTAAAAAATGCTAAGTTTAACAAGTCACTCAACTCAGAATGAATAAAATATTAATGCTGACAACACATGTGTTGAATAAGGATGTGTCAGTAATAGGGGATATCTTAGTTAAACATTTTGCCAAAAATGATGGTGCTTGGTCAACTATATATAAAACATTCTAGTTTGAATTTCCAGTACAGCGGATGAGATTTTGTTGGTTTACATATTCTCTCTTTTATGGTATTCCTTGTAAATAATGGCATTTATATGTAAAAACTGGATGCGGTTTGGAAGTTATCTGTAAAGTTAAGAATTGCTAATTAATAATAATATGCCTATGCTAATCTGCAAATACAGCATTACTTTAATCAACCTTTAATCTATGTACTTAACCAATTATATTAACTCATTAATTAGTGAGGGACTCCAAGATCCCCATTTTCTTTGGGTGGTTAACAGGCAAGAACAAAGTATATATGCAAAATGAACTTAGGAGTGTTATTAACAGTGCCATTTCTCACATATATTATACTTCATCAGCAAGAAAGTGCAACTCCTGTAACAAGCAGGCACTTATACAATTATAAATATGAAGCATGATTCACATTACTTCTCCAACAATATAAGAATACAGATGAAGAAAACCAATTAAATTTGTAAATAACTACCAAAACACTGAAAATTCCAATACTGTTAAAACTGGAAGCATTTTTGACACTAAGTTTTCAAATACTCTGCTACTTACCTTTTAATAAAAACCTTTTGGTTATTTTAAGTATTATATGTCATTTGCATTTAAAGATTCCTAATTTTAGTTACTCATATAGATCCCCTAAAATTTGTGTGAATCAACCAAGTCCTGATCTAAGTAACTGATAGTTCTTATAGTCTTACTTGTATTTCTTGCAAAATTCTTGAGTACCCTGTTCACTAATTTAAAGGGTTGTTTTATTATTACCTTCTACAACTTTTTCCATTTACTTTGCAGCTTGGCTTGCATTGTTGGTTCATCAATTTAAGAAGTTGTTTAGTTCTAGTCTCAGAGAAAAGCATAGCCAAGACATGGAAAGACAAAAAAACACCACCTCCTAAAGCAGCGGTTCTCAACCTGTGGGTCGCGACCCCTTTGGGGGTCGAATGACCCTTTCACAGGGGTTGCCTAAGACCATCGGAAAACACATATATAATTAC
>NW_005353483.1:425091-439998 GCF_000412655.1 Myotis brandtii | reverse complement strand
GAGGAAGGGAGAGGGATAGAGAGTTAGAAACATTGATCAGCTGCCTCCTGCACACCCCCTACTGGGGATGTGTTCTCAACCAAGGTACATGCCCTTGACTGGAATTGAACCTGGGACCCTTCAGTCTGCAGGCCGATGCTCTATCCACTGAGCCAAACCGGTTAGGGCATTCCATACTGTTTTTGTGATTAATCATGTTCAATTTGTAACAATGAAACTAGGGGTCACCACAACATGAAGAACTGTATTAAAGGGTCGCGGTATTAGGAAGGTTGAGAACCACTGTCCTAAAGGCTCTATCCCAAGTCAGGTTCCAGGAAATGTTTCGTAATTGCTTGAAATGAAAGTGAGGAAAGCAGCAGACACAATCATGTTCCACATTAAGTGCAGTAAACTTATCTAAGATAGTATTTCATTAACCAGAAATTATTAATTGGCATTTTCACAAAAAACACAAAACAATAATTCTGAGCAGAAAATTATGAAGAGATTTATGAGTCAAAGAAAAGATAATTATAGTAAAGTTTTAGTCTAAATGTATTCACTATGTGCCCTAACCAGTTTGGCTCAGTGGATAGGGGGTCGGCCTGCGGACTCAAGGGTCCCAGGTTTGATTCCGGTTGGGGGCATGTGCCTTGGTTGTGGGCACATCCCCAGTGCGGGGTGTGCAGGAGGCAGCTGATCGATGTTTCTAACTCTCTATCCCTCTCCCTTCCTCGCTGTAAAAAATCAATATTAAAAAAATAAAAATAAATGTATTCACTATGTATAAGTACATATCAAAAAGCACATTACTGATACCATTATCCACCATTCTGTATTACATATATTTTTCATTAATAAGACCTAAGACAGACCCAACTTCAGATATTACTGTTCCTAACTGAACTACAAGAGTAATTCTGAAAATCATTGGGGAAATAAAAATGCCTAACTAAATGTTCTATAATAATAAAAGCATAATATGCTAATTAGACCGGACAGCTGAATGACCTTCCGGACGTTGCCCCTGCGGTGGGGGCCGAGGCAGAGGCGGTTAGGGGTGATCTGGCAGGAAGGCGAGCAGTTAGGGGTGATCAGGCAGGCGAGTGGTTAGGGGTGATGAGGCAGGCAGGCAGATTGGTTAGAGGTGATGAGGCATGCAGGCAGGTAGGCAAGCGGTCAGGAGCCAGCAGTCCCAGATTGTGAGAGGGATATCCGACTGCCGGTTTAGGCCCGACCCCCTGAGGGGTCCCGGATTGTGAGAGGTTGCAGGCCAGGCTGAGGGACCCCTTCACCCCTCCCCCGTGCACGAATTTCATGCACCAGGCCTCTAGTAAATATATATTTTAAAACTCTTGGCTATTTACTTGGTGTTGACATGTACTGAGGACCTAACTTTGATCTAAGAAATGTGCTAGATGCCAGAACCGGTTTGGCTCAGTGGATAGAGCGTCGGCCTGCGGACTGAAAGGTCCCAGGTTCGATTCCGGTCAAGGGCATGTACCTGGGTTGCGGGCACATCCCCAGTAGGAGATGTGCAGGAGGCAGCTGATCGGTGTTTCTCTCTCATCGATGTTTCTAACTCTGTATCTCTCTCCCTTCCTCTCTGTAAAAAATCAATAAAATATATTAAAAAAAAAAAAAAAGAAATGTGCTAGAACCTGAGGATTAAAAAATAAATTCTAAGAAATTATAACTTTTATCATAATTGCTGCAATATAGCATTCAATATTCAACATCAATATATAACGAGTGTTCTAGGCAATGGGACTAAAGCAGTGAACAAAAGACCCTGTTCTGAAAATTTATATAATCCAGAGGGGCGGGGGAAACAAATAAAATATGTTAGATGTGATAAGCACCATGGAGAAAAAAAATAAAGCAAGGTAAGGTAGAGGGTGCGGGACTGTGGGGATTGTTTTGTAAAGGTAGTTATAAAGAACTTCTGTTAAGATGAAAGTAATATTTAGCTTATTGCCAAAGAGTCCTTTCAATGGATTGATATTAAATCCTGTTTTTAACAAAAGGCTCTATCATTAGGCTTTGTTCTGTTTAATATTTTTAAATCAACAGCTTTGGTGGGATGACATGTCAATTAATTTGTGGCTGAAGTTAAATTTGGATTTTGGAGGGCTGGTGTCTTTAATGCCCTGCCTTCCTCTACTAATAGGGGCACAAATGAGATTTCTGGAGGAATCCAAACGTAGTTGTTCTTATGAAGGACTGTTATTCCGTACAAAATGTCAGTGTTTTCCTTTGCCAGCTCTATATAAGATATTCAACCCACCCCACCCCCCAATCAGCCTGAAATTCTTTTATCTTAAATGATAAGGACTAAGTAAAAACAGGTAACTACTGGTTACTAAAGTCAAGTGACATTCCTTTACCCACTAAATACTTTCTGGAAGAGATGATACCTGATTTCTCCTTTTTGCCTCCAATTCCCAAAGTAGTATGTTAGCAGTTAAAGAGAATTACTGTGTTCTCTTCTCACTCCCAAATAAAATTAAATACTTTAAATGTCAGAAGAACCTGGTTAATCTGTTAGACACAATGATAGAAATAAAAACTTCTGACCAGATTTAAAAATTATTTTTGGAGAAAGAAATAAGAGGTTTAAACACTACCTCTCATAGCCTCTTTTAAACATAAAACTTCTAACAGGGAACTACAAAACAAAGCTGTTTAAATGAATATTGCTTACCATATTTACTTTCTGAGTTGTCTGACTCTCATAATGAGGACAAATGGGAAATGTTTCCAATCTTATAGTTAGCTGAGAAAGGTCTTCTCTGTGAACTAAAATTTTAAATCTAATCAAGTGCAGAATTTGTAGACTGTCAAACTGTTTATAGCAATTTCTCTATTTTGATCATATTTATAATACCTCAAGTAGGGAAAAAATTATTCCCTTGCACTTTCCATGATTAATATTGCCAGTAAATAAAGATTATTCCAACATACACTGTGACATGCAAATGAAAGTCATGTTTTCCAGTTTTATCACTGGAGTTTTAACTGTAGTTACCTTTCAGTTCAGTACTTGATCACATCTCTGAGAGACTATATTAACTACAGTATAATAATTTATCAGTAATGTGTCAAATGCAGAAGAACCAGTTTCTTTATAGATTTCTCAGCCAAGTCAATAGATTAGCAAGGTAGTTAAATGACAAAAGATAAAACATAAAAAAGATTTCAACAATGTTTCAAAAACAGGCAAGAAGAAATAATGTGAGCTCAAGATCACTTTATTAGTTTCTAGCAGATCCTTCCACACAGGTTAAATTTGTGTAGAACTCTCCCTGCTCCCAAGACTAACTTGGACATGACCTAAAAATTAACCTGGCAGTTTTTCCCCCCTCAAGTCTGATATAACTGTAAATTCTATAGGCATACAGAGTGACTCAAAGATCTACTATGTATTTCAAACATAATTTAGGTAACCTGAATATGAACATTAACTTTATTATTTGCGTTTTAGAATCACACACACACACACACACACACACACACACACACACTCACAAATGCATGCACATGCGTACCTTAGTTAACTGTATTTTACTAGAGGCCCAGTGCACAAAATTCATGCACTGTTGGGGTCCCTAGCGGCTGCCTGCCACTGACCAGGGCCTCCCTCCCTTCCCCCGGCTGGCTCCGCCCCCTGGTCGAACTCCTGGATGATGGGACAATTTGCATACTATGCTTTTATTATATAGGATATTTAAAAACATCATAAAATTATAACAACAGTTATGAGCATAAGCTGTAGATCTGGTTTCCTGGGTTAGGATGTCAGTTCTAATACAGATTAGCTAAGTGACCTTGTTCATGTTATTTAACCTCTCTGTGCATCATTTACTCATCTGAAAATGTGACTAACGATACCCACTACTTAAAGTTTTTAAGTTTCAAATGAGGTAACTTATTCTACACAAAATGTTTAACACCAGTGAGTAGCATATAAACAGTCTATTTTAAAAATATTAGATTTTTAAAACACCATTAATGTTACCTTTCATAGGTAAACTGCCATTTAAGTTCACACCAATTATTGACAGATGTCACAAATCCCAACTGAAAACGAACTACATAACTTTGGTATATAAAAAAAAGTTCTTATACTTGCCCTGTATGAATTGTAATTCCAGTAGAATTACAATTGGTATTTTTTTTTAATCCCACTTATCTAGCTCTTTACAGGGCTTAAAATGTGAAGTACCCAAAGGTCTTCAAAAGCATACTACACTATACTATACTATACTATACTATACTATACTATACTATACTGTACTATACTAACTATACTATACTATACGAAACTGTATACTTGATTCATTCTACCTTGGTGTCTCTGGAATCAATTTCATTCTCTCCACTCTACTTATAAGGGCCCACACATTATTTCTCACACAAGAAAAGGGGGATAGAGGAAGCAAGTATGAAGGGAAGACATTTTTAAGGGAATAATGATGTTCACTGGAAGATGAGGATTTTTCTGGGTGAAAGCATTAACATAATTCATCACATCATCAATGCAGGGATATGTGGAAGAAAGGACCTTCTTTGCTTAAAAGTTTGGCCTGTATTTTATAAGAAACGGAGAGACAAGAGTTTGCAAGCTGGGAAATGATATAAACATAACTGTTTTAGAATGATCACAGAAACTAAATATTAAATAAATATAAATATAAATAAATAAAAATAAATATACTTATTCTGAATTTTGGAAATTCAGTAATAAGTATACCACAGGTGAGAGATGATGACCTTCGTCAAGGCAGTACAGAAGGAATAAATAGAAGGTATATTTGAGAAATGTATATAAGTCATAATCAAGAGAACATGGTGAATGACTAAATGGGTGTGAACAGAACAATAAGATGCACCATGATCAAACAGATGGATACTGAGGCCATTAAACCGGACAGCGCACCTAGGAGGAACAGACCTGGTTTAGTAGATATCTTTTATCTTTTGGAATAGGTCTCAAAGACAGTGGAGTAAAAACTGACAATGTTATGGACATGACAGCAGCATCTTTTATTCCTAAAGAGATTTAGAAGGAAGATGCTCACTGCCTGTGTTCCAAAGGCTTCAGACATGGAACATGACTTGTTTAGTGAGATCAGAAATGCAACATGTGTAATTTTGTTTCACTCAATATTTCTGGCTTATTACTTTGAAATATTATTTAGATGATTACAAATATCTAAGATTTTACAGTTTTAGTTGTAAGGCTTCAAATAAACTCTGATGGATTTTTTTGCCAATTTATGAGAAATAAAAACATGAAAAGAAATAATTAATATTGTATAAAACGAAAAGCCTTTCTAGTCTTAATGAGTTTCTCAGTGTAAAAAAGTCAATAACTAGCTTGTATTGTACAATAAACCATAAAATATAAAAATCATTTGCCCATACAGTGCCTCTGGACTTGCTCCTTTTCCTCTTTTTCTGAAGGCTTTTGTAAACAGGATCAGAGTAGAATCTTACACCCTATTTTTTATTTCTCTAGAATTAAACAGATACTACTGGTATGGTGACACCATTGCCAGTGTTTACTTCACAGTTTTTTAAGGTCTAGTCTGTATATGTATATGTATATGTATATGTATATGTATATGTATGCAAGCACACACACACACACACCAAATCAACCCAAACTATAAGTAAAAAAGTACATTATTTCCTCCTTTCTCTTAAGAAAAAGACACCATTCTATTTTCTTGTCTTCTCAAGTCTTTTCATCAACCAAATCTTACCTTTACATTTCTATACAGGAATATAAGATTGGATACATTTGCTTCAAAGGCACAAGTAATTTTTTTACAACAATGTGGTCCAGGATATAAGTGGACAAGTCTCACAAGCTGGCAAAAAGAACCCTAAAACACCATCAAAAGGACTCTTTTCACATTCTTAAAACAAGAAAAATAATGAAACAAAAAAACAATTAAAACAAACCATCCCAGAAGAGCCTACTTTAGCAAACAGATTAATCTAATTAAGGACACTATTATTATTGCACATAGCCCAAGAGGCATATTAAAATGTAATCATTACAAAACAGGAGGAAACATTGATGTGAGAGAGACACATGGATTGGTTGCCTCCTGCATGCACCCTGATCAGTGCCGGGGATGGAGCTTGCAACCAAGGTACATGCCCTTGACTGGAATCGAACCCAGGACCCTTAAGTCATGGGCTGACACTCTAATCATTGAGCAACCGGCCAGGGCAGGAACTAGGTCTTTAAAGTCTTTTTAGGTATAAAGTATCGATATTTTTAATGGCTCTTTTCCAACAATACCATCAGGCACAGTGTTTGTCCCAGAATAGTTTATGTCCTACTATCGCTTAACTGATAAAATTTGCAAGGATTTTTAGTAGCCACTTTAAGTTATATACCTGCTATTAGATCTAAACCATAGAGTTCATGGATTCATATAACATTAACACGTACAAATGCTAATTCCAGCAAAGGATAGACTATCCTAGACATTTCTTTGGACGCAGTCTCTGCAAATCTATTACCAAAGCTTAAACCACTTTATTTTTTAATTTTTTACCAAGGTATTAGCTTAAACCACTTTAAAGGCAACGAAGAAAACTTTCAGGCTGCCTCAGACCTTGCTATAGCTAATAAAACACATTTAAATAAAGTATTAGTGCCCTAGCCTGTTTGGCTCAGTGGATAGAGCGTCGGACTGCGGACTAAAGGGTCCCAGGTTTGATTCCAGTCAAGGGCACATGCCTGGGGTTGCAGGCTCAATTCCCAGTAGGGGGCGTGCAGGAGGCAGCCAATCAATGATTCTCTCTCATCATTGATGTTTCTATCTCTCTCTCCCTCTCTCTTCTTCTCTGAAATCAATACATACATAAAAAATGAAATAAAGATTTGTGTTAAATTAAAAAAAGGATAAACTATTAGTATCTAACAGAGTATGAAATTATTAATTAAAAACTTGAGTAGTACCACCTTCTGATAAGACACTATGCTATGTCATAAACAAACATCCTTAAATAGACGAATAAAATATTTTTATATTTTTATTTGAACATTAAAGAATGTCTAAAATAATATCCAGAAACTTAATACATAAAAGCCCAAGTGCCCCAATAATCCTCCCTTACCAAGTCAATCACCTAGTTACCAGGCATTTATTACATTTCCTTCAAACTACTAGCACAGTGATATGTAAAGGAGATGGCTACATTATTAAGTGAAATCCGTGTGATCAACAGGTCCTGGTTTTAGTACTGAAAAATCTTGTGTCCCATAAAATCTTCAGTCCGGGGCAAAACAACCTAGTTGGTATTTTGGGTAGATACATCTTGATAGAAATTTAAAGCATATTTGAGTGTTTATGGAAACAGACAATATGTGTATAGCCTTTACAATTTTGACATGCATTTACTCGTTTGGATAAAGTCCAAGGACATTTATCAAGGAACACTTGCATAATTAGAAAAGTATACCTTTCATCTACTCAGTATTTGAATATGCATTAAGTGAAGTCACCATGAAGGTTACAAAAATAAACAAAATATACTTGCTCTCAAGAAGCTTAGCGTTTTGTAGGAAAGATGAGACATACAAATATGGAAACTATCATGAGAAACACAAAAATATTATGGAAATTCAGAAGAAGAAAGGCCGGACAGATTTATGAAGAAGGTGGCAAATGAATAAAAGTTACAGAATTTGAATAGGAAAGAACATACCATAGAAAAGAAAGGTGACAGCAAAGGCACAAAAGGCAGCAAAATGTAGGAATAAGATTAAACGACAATAGAATGTAGGGTCTGACTGCATCTCAGTGTGCAAAGGAACAGGAAAATAAAAACAGCAGGAGTCTAAAATTAACAGAGATCTTTGAGTCAAGAGCCTTGACTCATTTGGTAAGCAATAATACTCGACATTTTGAAGAGAAAACTAAAAGTACTTAAAAAATGAATTAAAAAGTTCTGCCTGGCCGGCGTGGCTCAGTGGTTGAGTGTCAACCTACAAACCAGGAGGTCACGGTTCGATTCCTGGTCATGGGGTTGTGGGTTTGATCCCCAGTAGGGGGCCTGCAGGAGGCAGTCAATCAATGATTCTCATCATTGATGTTTCTATCTCTCTCTCCCTCTTGAAATCAATAAAAAGGTATATATTTTTTAAGAGTTCTGACAGAAGTCTTGACAATACATCTATAAATGTTTAACATTTTATTAAAATGCTAGTGACCCAGCACACAAAATCGCACAAGATCCAGACCCATGGGAAATCGTGCGAGACCCGGGACCCCAGGCCCTGCCCTGCCCCGCTGCTGCAGGACTCCCTCCGGCGCCTGAGACCCAGAGTCAAGTCCCCGCCCACCTGTGCGCGCCTCGCTGTGCACACAGCCTCCTGGTGACCAGTCTCTGGTCGTTACGGCGTTAGGGCCACTGGGTTTTTATTTTATTAAAATATGATCAAGATGTTATACTTTTAAAGTGTATAAATTGGTTTACAACAAAAACTTACAAAAAGATGATTAAAACCAAAATTAAGAGGTCAGAATCATGCACTGCATAGATTTGAAGAAAACTATAAGAAACTGACAAAAGACAGTTAAGGTAAGGGGTAATTTCAGCTTTATTTGACAACACTTTGTGAATATTAAGTAGTTACTATGTGCAGGTAGTGCAGACACAAAATGCACATATCTTATGCTCCCTATTTTTCACAGCAGGATGCTAACTGATACCACAGCATCTGGTATCTAAAGCATACTGAGATTATTTTTAGTTAATACCACTACCATGGAACATGACAGTTAGGGTATTTACCTAAGATCTCACAAATAAGGCAGATGTATGGCCATATTTTTCCTCAACCTGCTTTGGATCTGCCATGTGCATAAAAAATACTCAGGGCTTAAATACCTCATTGTGTATGTTAATTGCTGCACAACTAAAACTTAACACAGTGTGTGTAATACAGAAGCAATTATTATTGAATGAATCAAAACCAGTTTCTTGCCCTAGAGCAGGGGTTGGCAAACTCCAGCCCTCAAGCCAATTCCCATCTGCTGCCTATCTTTTTGTAAATAAAGTTATGTCAAAACACAGCCATTCAATTGCATATTGTCCACGGTTTACTCATAATAGCATTAGCAGAGTTGAGTGGTTGTGACAGAGACTTGTATGGTTCACCAAGCCTATTTGCTGATACCTGCCTGCCCTATAGGCTAGACAGCCTGGAAGAGATAAGGAGATCTTGTCCATTAATTCACTGGTAGCAAGTGGGTTTTAGCTCAAACACTAACTCAAAACATTAAGTTACCTGGACTACAAAGTTAAGAACTGTGGATAAAAGGGTCCACATACTAAACCTGACAAGCTCAGGGAAGGCCTGAATGGTAGCCTTACACACTTGGAGACCTAAGATAATTACAAAGGATGATCTGAAATTAAAACTTTTCAACTAAAAGCAATTTATGGCAGGTAGTCATGTTCTAGGCTAGAATTTTCCCTGACAAAGGTCAATTTTCACCTTAATTAAGCCTGTCTATTGTCTTTGTGCATCTATAATAACGTAACCTTTGAAATGTCAAAGTAATTCCCTTTTCCAGACCCCTCAAAGCACAGGGACCATATCAGAGATGAGACCACAAATATTACTGTTATTTATTGTTATTGTTGACTTCAACCATCCTGTACCCACCTATGTAAAAAAAAGTATGTGTCTATCATTTTTCTTTCTATCCAATCCCAAGTTTCTTTACTTTGCTTTCTCTCACCTTCCTAATCTATCACCAATAGATTTCATGTAACCCACTTATGTCTTCTCTTTTTTTTTGTTCTTTATATATTTATTTATTTATATTTATTTCAGAGAGGCAGGGAGAGGGGGAGAGAAACATCAATGATGAGAACCATTGATCAGCTGCCTCCTGCACTCCCCTTACGGGGGATCAAGCCTGCAACCCAGGCATGTGCCCTGACTGGGAATCTGAACTGTGATCTCCTGGGTCATAGGTCGACACTCAACTACTGAACCACGGTGTCTGGACTTATGTCTTCTCTTTTGATGGAATATATAAAATAAGATGCAAAACTGCTATTCTCTGGCCCTGGCTAGTGTGGCTCAGTAATTAGAGTGTCGCACCAAGGGGGTCCTGGGTTTGATTGTGCTCAAAGGCATGTAACTGGGTGACAGGTTTGATTCCTGGTCCCTGTTGGGGTATGTGTGGGAGGCAACCAATCCATGTCTCACATCAATGTTTCTCTCTATCTCCTTCTCCCTCCCTCCTTTCCACTTTCTCAAAAAAATCAATGGAAAAAATATCCTTGGGTGAGGATTAACGAAAAAACAAACACCTGCCATTCTCTAGAGCATTTTCTCAATTCGTTGAAATTTTGCTTCCTGGCAATTGTCAACAGTTTGGCTCAAATAAACTAAAAAATTATCTACAGGTTTTACTGTTGTAATTAGCTAGCTATTAATAATAAGAAGGAGCAAAAGGGAGGCCAGACATTATAAGTATGGCCATCTGGACAGCTTCACTAGGAAGCTGCAGCTCTACACTCCCCTGGGAACCAACAAAGGGAGGTGGAGGCAAGCACAGTAACACAGTGAGGTAGGGAAGGTGCCTGTCAGTCAAACCTGGGAAGAAAGATCATTGGCTAGAGGGGACAGAGCCACAGCAAGCCCACAAAAATTTGGGAATACATAATCCCCCAAAGGAGTTTGTTCCCTCCATAGCCATGTGGCTGGCCTCAGAGCAGTGATGGCGAACCTTTTGAGCTCAGCGTGTCAGCATTTGAAAAACCCTAACTTAACTCTGGTGCTGTGTCACATATAGAAATTTTTTGATATTTGCAACCATAGTAAAACACTTATATTTTTGATATTTACTTTATATATTTAAATGCCATTTAACAAAGAAAAATCAACCAAAAAAATGAGTTCGCGTGTCACCTCTGACACGCCTGTCATAGGTTCGCCATCACTGCCTTAGAGGCTGCATGGCCTATGGCCTTGTGGATCCCACAATGCAATGGATTGAAGGACTGCAGTTGGGAACACAAACTAAGCTAGCCTGATGCTGGATTGGACTGTGCAGACATGGGATGGAAACTCTGGGCAATGGCTTTAATCCTAGCCTCGGTAAAGACACAGCTGGATTTCTTCCTTGGCGGGACAAAGGGAAATGGGACTTTGGAACTCAGGGGTTTGATTCCACAGAAAGCTTTCTGCAGTACCTCATTCTGCTGTGCAAGTCTTAGAAAATTTTTTTTCTTATGGCATTGCAAGAAGCCCACGTCCCCTGCAACAAGTGGGGACAAGGAGAGTTCCCCAACTGGTAACAAAAGTTTGAATGTTTCCTATGTTGACAGAACGATTCTGAAACCAACTCTGGACTCAAAGAGAAAGAATTCAGTTCTCAATTACCAATATCTACTGTGCTTTAGGGGAAGGAGAACCAGGGTAACTCTAAAAACCTTTGAAAACGCCTAGTGCTAGCTATTTAAAATGTAGAATACTTCTTTTAAACAGGTAGCACTGTTGTCTGAATATTACAAAGATGAATTACCTGCAAAGTAATATAAAAAAAAAAAAAAAAAAAAAAAACCCAAACAAAAAACAACCCCACAAAAGAACTCTGAAAGGAATCACTGAGAATAGTCCACCTGAATGCTTGAAGAGTATCTACCAAAAACAATGATTGGGTTCCAGCACAGTGATGTTTACAACATTCATTCAACAGGCACCTTATTCACCAGTGAATAGATTTAGTTGTTTAACACGTTAAGGGCCCAGCCTGTTTTGTCTTCCGGTAGGAAAGTATAGTGTCAGTCACTGGTGACTGACTGGGAGCTTAATGTGTTAAGGCCATTCGTGAGGATGATAAAGCAGTGTTATCAGGGTAACCTATGGCAAAAAGGTAAGCCCCCAACATACTAAAAAAACTCCATCAACTTTACAGATAAAATAAAAAAGGACATCTTGGGTAAAGTACATTTTTGCATATAAAGCTAAATCTGACCTACTGAATCTGCCCACTTTGATTCTGGAAATAGTTAATAGTCTAACATTAAAGCATTCATGCCATTAGGGCAGTTTCCCTTCAGATTATTTTAGAAAAATCCTTTGTTTGCTAGACCTACATCAAGTACTTGCACCCTAGCTACAAGGGAGACTGAAAGCTAGGGTCTGACACTTTCATTTATATAAAGCAAGGCTGTCCGCCAAGACTCATTTAATTCTGTCTTTTCAGACACTGTGAGTCTCTAAAGATAAATGTGAACACTATATAACAAAGATACTATGTTTCTGGAAGATGTAGTCTGGCCCGTATGGGTCACACCCTGGCATGACAGGAAGAAACCACGCATGGGGTACGTGAAGAGGTGGCAAAACAGTCACTACTGGGAATGAGCGGCAGGGGATGTGTCAAGGTCATATCAAATTTAAATCTGAAGACCCAGAAGCCTAGCTCAATGATGAAATGATGAAAGCAGTGATCATTAGTAACATTTCTCATTATAGTAGGGAGTGTGTGTGTGCTTGCTTTCTTAAAATTGATTTTTAGAGAGGGAGAGAGAGAAATATCGATCGGCTGGCTCCTGCATGCCCCTTACTAGGATGGAGCCCATAATCCAGACACGTAACCTGACTGGGAATCGAACTGACAACCTATTGGTGCACAGGAAGATGCCCAATCAACTGAGCCACATGGGCCAGGGCAGATTCTTGAGTAATTTAAATAACCTGCTGATAATGTGCTAGCTTCCACAGTCACAGAAAAAAAGAGATCCCACCACTGTGAAGGGATAACCATTATTGGGAGTAATAAGACTAGATGTTTTTCTATGTTCCTACTGAAGCCATATCTTTTCCAAGTCTCCTAATTTGTGATTCCAGAATTTAACACTAATACAAAAGTGCTCAATAATGTTTGAATAGGTTGCAGAATAAGATAATGACATTAATCTCAGAGATATCCCCATTCATTGTGGGACATATTTGTTTTCCTGTATTTCAAGCAAATACATACACAGTATAGTTTCTGAGCTATTGGGGCAGAGGTATAAGAAATCAGAGGCTAAGTTCAGAAATAAATGCAATTAGTGTCTTCTAATAGAGAAGGAACAAATGACTACAAAAATATTTTATCTCATTTTACCGTTAACCTAACCAGAATTAAATGACAAAGCTTAACATGACTGCCCCCAAATGCATTTGAAACCATAATAAAAACGCCATGATTTTAGGTTGTGGGTTTATCATTTGCATGACTATATTACATTCTAAATAAAATTTCAAGACCAGGACATTACTAATGGAAAATTCCCTAGTAAACGCACCAAAAGTTCAGAGGAGAAAAATTAACCAACTTAATAAAAACCAGTGGAAGCCCAGGTACTTTCCATAATTTTCTTGAATAATTTTAATATCTTAATCTAAGCAGTTTATGCTAGCTGCTTAATGCCCATACTATCTTGTGCAACTCATTTTTTTTTAATGAAGTTGTTTTAACTAATTTAACAGTTCTTTTTATACTCTACCCTCTTTAGTTTATTCAAAAATGCACTTAATATCCAGGAAAATAAAACCACTTAGAAAAATAAAAAACATGCCACACATTAGAATTCATAAATAATGCTTATATTTGGCTTTCACATACACTATTTCACTTGATAATTGTTAGGTAAGTACTTTTTTAAAAGTAGCTTTGAAAAATGCCTGTCTTTGCAATTTAATGAGATATGCAAAAAAAACAGTATCAAAGAAAAAAAACTCCCACAAGAAAACAGTAGCACATACACATTTGCATTCTTGGACATTAGTAACACCAAATGAATGGAGAAGGGCAATGATAACTGAAGTTTGGATGTTAATTTGGCTGTTAGAATAAGCAGAGCATATGGAGAAAACACAAAAAGTAGGCAGGCACTTCTTGCAATCCTGTTTCAGAAGAGTATTTTCAGATATTTAACTTCTTTTCTGTCAATACCAAGTGATTCCATTATGGATTTTAAAAGAGAGATTATGTTAAACCTGTAATATTCCTATTTTAATATTCTATTGTACTCTTACTTCACAATTAAATGTATCATATAATCCTTAGAAACCTTATCAATTGAGAGAAAAAATGGCATGGAATCTTATAAGACTTTAAAAATTTATCAAGAAGAAATTGTGGCTAAAATATGAGCTCTCAATCATTGAACATTAAAAAAAATACTTTCTATTTTCCAGGCACCAATATACACAAATCAATCTTCACTATTTCCAAACATTTAACTGGTGTATAACTAAGGAATTAAGTGGTTCTTCCATACCCTTAAATACTCATCACCCTAGCAGTACATTCCACCCCACCAGAGTAAAAAATAATTCCTTGGTAGAGACTGTTTCTAAGCTAAAAGCAATGTTGCTTTAAAGTAACATTTTTCAGGCCTTCATGTCCTTCCCAAAGACACAAAGTAATGATTTTGGACCTCAGGAATTCTGAAATCCTAAAATCTTTGAAACCTGAAAGTTTCTCAACTAACTTGGTGACAAAGCCTGACCTGATATAAAGTTTATACACAGCAAAACTTCACCTAAGTACTATGAGACTATTTATAGTTTTTATGTATCCTATTTAGTGTGACTATTCATGTTTCACTTTAGAAATATTAAGTGCTTGATTAATCTTACCAAAATTCAAAACAGATCTTTCCCAAAAATTCTGAATTCCAAAATACCTGGCACCAAGGGGTTATGGGTGAGGGATTATGAACCTATAATCCATTTCATGGATATCTACTACAGGAACACATTCCCTTGAACATACTTTGAGAGATTCACTGTTAGCCTAAAATTTACATACCCCTTTAATATCATGTAAGATCTCACCTTATTTTTTTAAAATATATTTTATTGATTTTTTAAAAAATATA
>NW_005353483.1:413431-424917 GCF_000412655.1 Myotis brandtii | reverse complement strand
AGGAAGGGAGAGGGATAGAGAGCTAGAAACATCGATGAGAGAGAAACATCGATCAGCCGCCTCCTGCACACCCCCTACTGGGGATGTGCCCGCAACCAAGGTACATGCCCTTGACCAGAATCGAACCTGGGACCCTTCAGTCCGTAGGCTGACGCTCTATCCACTGAGCCAAACCGGTTAGGGCTCTCACCTTATTTTTAAAGTCTTCTTGGACTGTGAGAACCTAAGAGTTTTTAGTTCTTTCTCTGACTCTATAAGCACTCATTTGGGGACTAAATTATTTTAAACTATTTACTAGTACATTTCACATTAACTTTTCATGTCCTTGCTATGAACCCTTTGTGTCTAAATTTTCAATTTAATCCTACAACGGTAACTGAGAACTAGCTCTCAATAACTTGCAGTTAGATGAAGGAGTCCTCAAGAGACAGATACTCTAAATGAGGAATTATAGTCGGAAACAGGCACAACACTTTAAAACTGTATAAAGGTAGCCTATGATGGGAATTGGTAAAAACAAACCATTGAACACTTTATGTATTCTTTCAATTAAAATAATCTTTGAGCACTTACTATGTGCCAGTTACTGGGTAACCATTTGAGATTGTGGTGTAAAAGTGACAAGGTGTTCCTGTCCCGCTGACACAAATAATTTAGAGAAGAGTGGATAAATTGAGAAACAAAGTAATTATTTTTTTTTATTTTATTGATTTCAGAAAGGAAGGGAGAGGGAGAGACAGAGAAACATCAATGGTGAGAGAATTAATTGATCGTCTGCCTCCTGCATGCCTCCACCAGGGATCGTGCCCTGACCTGGAATCAAACAGGGACCTCCTGATTCATATGTCAATGTTCAACCACTGAGCCATACCAGCCAAGCAAATATAATTATTGAGTGTGATAAGAACTATGAGAGTAACAAAAGAGAATGCTCCTTTATATAAGATAATCAGGAAAAACTTTGTAGATATGACATCTGAGCTGAGATCCAATGTTGAGACTGAGGCAGAATTGCAGACAACTGAGGAAAGAAAGATTTTGATAGAAAGTAGGTGTAAGCACCAAAACTCAAAAGGTCATAAAGGATCCCAATCAAGATCAGAAAGAAGTCCAGTATTGTATGTCAACTATACTTAATTAAAAATGAAAGTGCAGTATATCTAGAGCTTGGTGAAAGGAGGTAAACTAATGAAATAATAAGCAAGAATTGAATCTGGTTTTTATTTTAAGTCACTGGGAGGAAACTGGGACTGGAGGGCATTACATGATCTGATTTACATTTTTAAAAGAGGACTGTCTTTTGGATGGAGACTGAGGTAAAAGGAGGACAAGAATGGAATAAACAAGGAAGGAAGCTCCTATAGGAGTCCAGACAGCAGATGACTGCCGGCTTTATCAAGGGCAACATCACAGTAATACAGGATTTTAGAGCTCCGAAAGGCCTTAACACCCATTCATTTAAACTTTTTCTACATAAAGAGAGGAGTTAACTTGTTCAAGGTTTCATGGCCAGTACCAGAGAGAGAATGGAAGTTTAGGGCACCCAGGTCAAAGTTATTACCACTAACTATGCTATATTGAAGACAACAGGGTGGAATCAAAGGTCTAGCAACTAATCAAAATTAGCACATCATTTTTCAGATTTATCTCTTATGCTCAAAAAATCAGCTAAAACTTATGAGTAAAATGAAATGTGTACACTTTGAGCAGAGAAAAGTGCATAAGGACCTGTTGGGAAGTAAAAAAAGCAAAAGTACTTTCAACTCACTCTGCTTAGTAATGAAACTTTAATACCATAATCTCTAAGATAGATAATACCAATTTATCCCCTACATAGGACCTTCTGGAGGAAAAGATCACAAAAGCATCGCAAGTGCTTTTCTCTCCCCCCAACCCCACCAGCTTGTTCTTTTTACTTAAAAAAAAAAAAAATCTTATTGTTGAAAGTATTACATAGGTACTCCTTTCCCCCCATAAACCTTTTCTAGCCGCCCCCCCCAAGTACTTTTCAAAGTGTTTATCATTCCTGTTCAAACCAGAACTCTAAACAGCTATAGCACTGTTCATTTAGAATGAGACCCTCCTAGTCACTATCTTCACTCTTTTCTGCTCTACTTACTGCCCTTCCACCTCTTCATGATTTATTATTCACCATCATCACTTTCATGTAAACAATAGAAAAATGTTATAAATGCTCTTCTATCTTTAAAAGCTTACAAACTCTGTCTTCTCTTTATTTAAGGTTATGCAGTAAGGTGACTGGGCTCCTGGAAGACAAAAACAACACACCCTTAAGTATAAAAAAATCTGAAATAGACAAAATTTGATAAAAACATTTTTTAAACTAGCAACTAAAGCTGCATATGCAATAGGCAGGGGTAATCTTGTGACTAATATGGATGTCCTGGACATAAAATATTATTTCAGTATGTTCCCTAATTCAGAACGGACAGAACAGCTGACCAGTTAATTATTTAATACTAGAGGCCTGATGCACGAAATTCGTGCAAGAATAGGCCTTCTTTCCCTCGGCTGCCGGCACCGGCTTCCCTCTGGCACCTGGGACCTGGGCTTCCCTCGCAGCCCTGGCTTCGTCCGGAAGGTCGTCTGGAAGGACATCCAGTCTAATTAGCATATTACACTTTTATTATTATAGATAGGGAGAACTAAAGCTCCTTATTAAATTCCCTCCCTTCCTGTGGGATTAAGCTCCAGTAGGCAGGAGTACTATGATGTTTACTGCCTGAACAGACTCTTAAATTAGCAGTTTTACACTTATTCCTCTCTATACCATTCTACACCCCCTTCTCTTTCTCTGAAGTCAACCGTAATCAAATAGTGATGCTCAGATTCAATACCCTCGGTTCTTCACAGAACACACCAATTTTATTACCTTCAGGGAAATAAATGGTGCTAAATTTCCAAGAAATTGAGTATAATATAAACTGCAATTTACCTTTCTTCTTTCATAATCTGCAACTTGTTACTTGAACCAAATGCAGGTTAGCCTAAAAATCCTTTAAAATTTGGAACTGTCCTATAACATGAGGTTTATAAAAACAATGGTTTAACAAAAGTTGCTACAACTCTTAAATAAACATGAAAAAGAAAAAGCTTTCTCCCAGAAGGTAAGAACATTATCCATTATCATTTGTTTTGGAAAAGGATCTACTGAAAGTAGACAGACAACACACCAAATTCTCAGGTCAAACAGGGACATTATTAAACTTCAATAGGAAAAAGTCCATAGCTTCACTATAAAAAAGCTGCCACATATCCTAAAACTGTGCAAGTCAACTATTATCTAAAAATCTGCTTTTTTGCCCTGACCTGGTGGCTTAGTTGGCTGGAGCGTCATCCCATACTTTCGAAAGGTTCCATTCCTGATCGGGGCATATACCTGGGTTTCGGGATTGATCCTGTTCAGGATCTGGGCACATTAGGGACACGACCAGTCATCAATATTTCTTTCTTCCTCTCTCCCTTCCCCTCTCTCTAAAATCAATAAACATATCACTGGGTGAGGATAAAACAAAACAAAACTGCTCTTTTAAGATTATGCCAATGGACACACATACAATCTACCTATGAGTAACCAGATGTACAAAACAAGAATTAAAACAAAAAAATAGGCTTAAAAATATCAATTACCTAATCTATTACTGTGATTAAAAGTGGAATGGACACTCAAAAGACTGCAAAAGAATTGAACTTAAAATGTTTCTATATTAATAAGAGATTTCAAGATAAAAGCACATGAAAACACTGCCTCACATTTATCCATGGTTCCTATTCTTCTCTTCCCCTCAAAATAAATAAACAAATAATTTTTTAAAAAATGATGTTAAACATTCAGCACAGCATGGAAAAATGAGTAATAAAAAAGTGAATAACCAGACAGATAGTGGGAATCTTTTATTAGCCTTTTCAGATAATTGTGGATATTTTCCTTTACTACTACACCAAAACTCGACAACTGGTTGCAATATATTGAAATAAGAAACCGTATCAATAAACTTGATGTTCTCTTTAACATTAAAATGCACTGGTCTAGGTAGAACTGTGGAAACATTTCTTATCTATGCATGATTTTGTAATACCATGCTTAGTCACTTGGAAAATATTGGTTCACAGAGTTACACAGATCTTCAAATATTGACACATTTCATTACATTTTATTAAAAACAAAAACATACTCATTAACATCACCAACATCATCAAAAGAATCTTTTTAAATAATGAGAAGCTGTCAAGAGCACAGTGGCTGATACAAGTTTTCAAAAATTCTAATTTTATCACTGGCCATAAATACTGTCAATCTTTGCCTGAAAGCAACAGACTCACTTTATTTTTGAGAAAAATGTCAGCCTAATACCCAAATCCAAATAACTATAGTTTGTCAGGGATTCTTTCAAGTAAAAATGGTGTTCGTTAAAAAAATGGCCAGTCCAACTTGCAATTCAAATAATCACACAAATGCTTTTCCCAGAGACAACCAAAAAGTGTTTTAAGCATACTTCCCATTTTGTCACAGTACATTAAAATGATGTATACAAGAGTTGAGATTTAATTTTAAAAATGTTTACTTCTTCCCCCTGGCTGGTTAGTGTTGGCCCGAGCACCAAAGGGTCTGGGGTTTGATTCCTGGTCAAGGGCGCATACCTGGGTTGCAGGTTCAATCCCTGGCACATGGGGGAGGAAAGCAATTGATGTCTGTCTCTCACATCAATGTTTCTCTTGCTCACTTGCTCTCTCCCCTCCCCTCTCTTTTACTCTGTCTGAAAAGCAGTGGAAAAAATATCCTCAAGTGAAGATTAACAACAACAACAACAACAAAAACAATAAAAAACTGAATAATTTTTATTTAAAAAAATATTTTTATTGACTTCAGACAGGAAGGGAGAGGGAGGGAGAGAGAGAGAAACATCAATGATGAGAGAGAATTACTGATGGCTGCTTCCTGCCTGCCTCCTACTGGGGATTGAGCCCGAAACTCCAGGCATGTCCACAGGCCGACGCTCTATTCACTGACCCAAACCAGCTAGGGCTGTTTCTGCTTTTTAAATTGTGAGTGCATGGTAGTGAAGAATATAATGATTACTAACAGTGTGGTGCTCTGACCTGATTCATTCTAAGGTGCCAGAAGTTTTACCCACCATTGCTTTTGCACCATTGATACAAATGTCAACACATGGAAAAGGCAAAGAACATCTCAGTATTATTATTATTAAAATATATTTTTATAGATTTCAAAGAGAAAGGGTGAGGGTGGAGAGATAAAAATATCAACGATGAGAGAGAATCATTGATTGGCTGCCTCCTGCACACCCCACACTGGGGATCAAGCCCATAACCCGGGCATGTGCCCCTGGCCAGAATCGAACCGTGACCTCCTGGTTCACAGGGTGACGCTCAACCACTGAGCCATAACCAACTCGTCTCAGTATTATTGTAAAAATAGTTTTGTGCTTGCAGACTTCCTGAAAATGTCTAGGCAATCTCTAGGATTCCTTCGACCTTTGAAAATCATTGAGCTAGATAATTCATTTGTTAAGCTTTTCACAATCACAATTATTTTTTCATTCATATCTTAATGGGAATCTTAAAATCAAATAATCAAGTAAACTTCAACTGGGAGTAGCAATGCTACAGGGGAATAAAAGCTTTATAATAAGAAGTAATGCCTAGCTGGTTTGGCTCAGTGGATAGAGCGTTGGCCTGTGGACTGAAGGGTCCCAGGTTCGATTCCGGTCAAGGGCATGTACCTTGGTTGCGGGCACATCCCCAGAAGGGGGTGTGCAGGAGGCAGCTGATCAATGTTTCTCTCTCATCGATGTTTCTAACTCTCTATCCCTCTCCGTCTCCCTTCCTCTCTGTAAAAAATCAATAAAATATATTAAAAAACAACAACAAGTAATACTACATTAATATATTCTTTTATAAACATTTATGAATAATACTCCATTTAACCTTCAACAACTCTAGTATATGTCATCTTTCCCACTGAGGAAGCAAGGAGGTAGGAAAGATTCAGAAAGGGAAGTACAAATTGGCCTAAAAATTCATTGTACTGGTAGGATTACAAGTGATATTAATTTTCTTCTTTATACTTTTTCATATTCTAAACATTTTAATAAGAAAACTACAACGACAAATGTATTTGGAAACTCAACCAGTCCTACCAATACAAATTCAGTGCAATATCCCAGTTTAACAATTTCAAGAGCAGAAGAAAATAATACACACATTTATATACTCCATCCCTATCCTGCCTTACTATCTGTACAGTACAGAATTCAAGATTCTTGAGAGATTCCTGAGTTTTGCTATTGTTGCTAGGTGCTTAATATCACTAATAATTTATAATCTTAGAAGCAGAAGCTATAATCTTAGAAGCAGTAACTATGTAGTAACAGTAATATTCTCACTGCAATCTTAAAACACAGGTAACAGTTGGATGCAATATATATACGATTTTGACACCTAAAATCTATTCATTAAATGAAAAGAAGTTATATTAGTAGTCTTTATTAATCATCTCAGTCCCATTAACTAAAACTTTTACAAAGTCACACAAGTGTTTTTTCTTTTTTTAGGATAAAGTTACTTTAAAAAATATTCTAATGAGAAGGATAAATTTTAGAAGCTACAGATAATTAGAATTTTATTTTACATAACATTTTCCATTTCCTCTCCAGAAGCTTTGGCCAAAAACTGCTATTAAATGAACAGAACAGATTTTCTTTGATCTTGTTTCCCTTCCCACAAGACTAAGAAGAAAGCAACAGATACAGCTAATCCACCAATGGATTACCAATGGGTCAATCAGCTCACTGGTAAAAGTGATGATTCTAAGACAGCAATTTAGTGATCAAAATAACTTATAACTGCTTTTAATAGATGCTCTCTTCCTTTATCATTTTTATTCAGTCTACTTGTACAATATTAAAAACCCATTTAAACCCCCAACACTGGAAAAGATTACCTAACAAGTTATTTCATGAGATCAGAATCCAGTTTAAATTTAAAAGGCCTCACTGATAGAGTGTGTATCGTAACAGGACTACAAAATTATAAAGTAGCATAACTACAAAGGTAGTAAGCTTAAGGAACCAGCTCAATGTAAAATTCAAAATAAGAATGTCAGAAAATTACTCTATATGGTCAGAGACTAAAATTCTTAATTTAAAAATGAATATATTCCTAGTACTCAAGCACCTCATATAAATCAAACAATTTAAAGCATGGTAATACTCTAGAACAGTGGTCAGCAAACTGTGGCTCGCGAGCCACATGCGGCTCTTTGGCCCCTTGAGTGTGGCTCTTCCACAAAATACCACGTGCGGGCGCGCATGTACAGTGCGATTGAAACTTCGTGGCCCATGTGCAGAAGTCGGTATTTTGTGGAAGAGCCACACTCGAGGGGCCAAAGAGCCGCATGTGGACCGTGAGCCGCAGTTTGCCGACCACTGCTCTAGAATATTGTTCTGTATAATAAAGACTAGATGGAAATTCTGCAATTCATGTTGTATGTATTTTACTTTTGATAAATAATTTAAGTATTTAAAAATCTGGTACATTCATTCCCCTGAATTTTCACTTCTTTCTTTTATAAGTTTTTAGACTCCTTGGAAATAGAGTTTAAAATTTTTTGCCTCTACTGATGCAAAGCAAAAGTTCTTTCTAAACTGCTACTGAAAATAATAATCAGTTGCTGTGTACCCTTAATTTGACTAACATCAGGAATAAACAACCAGTGTTAGGATGTATTCTTTTTGTTAGAGGTACATTTTATTATTTTTTAAAATATATTTTATTGATTTTTTACAGAGAGGAAGGGAGAGGGATAGAGTTAGAAACATCGATGAGAGAGAAACATCGATCAGCTGCCTCCTGCACACCTCCTACTGGGGATGTGCCCACAACCAAGGTACATGCCCTTGACTGGAATCGAACCTGGGACCCTTGAGTCCGCAGGCTGACACTCTATCCACTGAGCCAAACCGGTTAGGGCTAGAGGTACATTTTAAAAAGTGACTTCAAATTTTTTAAAGGCAGCACAAGAGTTCCTCATAACCTTTCTTCTTTATAATAGAAATCTATGACTAAAGGGATTGGTTTTATAAACCAGCGCTCAACTAGGTTCAATGAAATATGTGACAGATTATATAGGATAGGGGCAAAAGGAGGTTCACAGTTGTTTGTATGAAAAATACAACATATATATGGCTAATATGCAAAGTGCCCCCTTGGGAGTTCAATCGGGAGTTCGATCGCTCGCTATGATGGGTGCTGACCACCAGGGGGAGGTGCGGAATGAAGGAAGGCCCTGGACGGCAGCTGGAAGGCCCCGTTTGGCCTTGTTTGCCGGCCAGGCCTAGGGCCTCTAGTAATAACTGATACAAGAATAAACATGGTGCTTTGAATATTCACAACTGTAAACCTATTTTTGCCCCACTCTGTATATATATATATCAAGTCAGCCTTTACTGCAAATGTATAAATTCATCCTTATAGCTACTGTTTCCATTTTGTTCAAGAGATTTCCAGAGAACTAATAAAAGACTTAAGTCCTCAAAAGGTAATTAATCCCCTTTCAATACATGTGCAAAATATCTAAGACAGGAAAAACATTAGGCTTTCAGCACAAGGGTAAGCCATGATAAGTACTCCTGTTTATTGGAAGACTTGTCCAAGGTTATAATGAATGATTACATTAGCCAAAATGTCTCTTTCTTAATTTCTAAAAGAAATTCAATTTTAAAAGGTAAAAAGTAAAACTTGAGCCTAATCTCTAAGATCTAGCACAGAGTCCTCAAAAATGATAGTAGGG
Source organism: Myotis brandtii (assembly GCF_000412655.1). Lineage (NCBI taxonomy): Eukaryota > Metazoa > Chordata > Mammalia > Chiroptera > Vespertilionidae > Myotis > Myotis brandtii. The sequence continues at coordinate 416,084 of NW_005353483.1, read as the reverse complement.
GGGAAAATCAAGGTATTTAGTCACAACCTTATACAGCCTTACAAAGTTTAAGAAAGGTCAATCTTTATTAAGTTTTTCTAGACTGAACACGTGACATCATTGTCATAATGGAAAAAAACAGCTTTTGAATATTTAGTTCATAAATACTAAACTATTCCTGGTGCCAGTTAAATCTAGACATTACAGATCAATATCTACCCTCTTATCAATACACACTCAAGAAAACATTATTTTAAGTCCTAAGGAAAACTTGAGTGCATACCAGTAAGATCTTGATATTCGATAATAAATTTGTCTATTTAAACTACACTTGGGGGGGGGGGGCACCTTTGTAAAATCAGCCAAATTCTCCTTGTATCAGATCCAGTTTCACTGATTAATTTTACTCCCTTTATAGATATTTATCAAGCACCTACAACTAAAAGACAAAGAAAACTGAACATGAACAGTTTCTCATCCAAATCTTAAGACTTTATATTTAAAACAACATGTACAATTAGCATGTTATCAATCTATGCACAGGCCTACCAACCTGGAATTAAACTGTAAGATACATTTAATAAGATTCTTATATACATGGATCAAGGTTTTTTTTTATGATCACTTCTTTATTACACTTGGCTAGGCCCTCCTTACAAGACAGCTCCTTACTATAGGGGCTCACCTTCCATTTATGTAACTAAGAGAAAATACCGAAATTCTATAGTAAACACTTGTTTCCCAAAGCCATTGAGGAAATGTTTCTTTTTGAAGGAATACAAGGCTCTCTTTCAAATATCCTCTCTTGAAATGTTCATTACAACTAATTCCTAAATCTAAATGCTAAATAGTTGTGCACAGCAAGGTTATAGGAACTAAGAATACAGTGGAGAATGAAAGGAATAAAGTCCCTACCCTCATGGTGCTTACATTTAACAAACTGGTATTCTCTATGGGCAAGGTATCATGACAGTACTTTGGGACATAAAAGGAACACATCCTGTCCTTGGAGTTTACAATTTAGTGGAATAAGTAACAAAAATACACATAAAGATAACAGAAGATAGGAAGTGATATGTGTCATAGACCGGAAAACAGATGACTTTTTAGGTGGGTGTGGGGGAGGCAAAAGACAAGAGCTTTCCTTTTTATGTCCCATACCACATTTAAAAATTACGCCAATTTATTATTAGGCTTTTTGGTTGTATCCTGGTACATGACATGTTACAATCAAACTAGCTATATGTATTTCCAAGATTTACTTTGGGGATTCCTCAGATAGGGCAGCCTCACAATTTATTGTGAATGCCAAACGAGAAATGGCAGGAGAAAACACTGTGTAGTGCAGAGATTTAAAGCGCGGATGGGTTCAAATAAAACTATCATTCAGGGCTCTGTGTCCTTAAACTTATTCAATTTCCTGAGTAGCAATGTCCTCTCTTAATACGTGGGAATTCAATCACCCAAGTGGTGCTTCCACACTATTTGACTGAGGCACCCACCTTTTCTTGGGTGTGATGGGAATGCTATTCTCTGTAAAATGTGAAAACGTCCCATTTCTTCCTCTAGGTTCCCTATTAGGGATAGACTTCTGTCCTGAAAGTCAGCAGGACCACTAACTAGTTATCTTTCCTAGGCCTCAGTTTCCTCCTCCATAAAAATGACAGGGTGGGACTGGATGATCTCAATAGTTTTTTCCGGGCCTTAAAAGAAAGTCCCATGACTCTATTATGACTCAAATACTATTCAAAGAGTCAGCTTTTGGGAGCGATATGAACTTGGAAGTTAAATGAACGGCTTCCCTTTTTGTAAGTTACTTCTCACTAAGGTAAGGTTCTGTTGAGCAAGTCCAAACAGCATTTTAATTACCAAAAAAGGGGGGGGGGGTTAAAAATAAATTTACAAGAAGCTTTAAGTTACAACACTCCATAGATGTTACATACCACGAGCAAAACTAAAATCCGGTTGGACTGAATTAATTCCAAAATACTAAAATCAACCTTCAGTGTCAACTTTCTACCCCGTTAAAAAAAATGTGATTTCCCGTTACTGTAAAACAGAACTGCTTAGGCTCAGAAGAAACAGGGCAAACATGTTTTTTCCCCCCAAACTAATAGAGAGAATGGGAAAGCAAACCATCTGCGTAAACTAGCAAGGATGACTTCTCCGAAAGCCATCAGTTCGTGTGTGTGTGTGTGTGTGTGTGTGTGTGTGTGTGTGTTTTCCCCCCATAGGAAAAATTCGGGAGGCCCGGTTCACTGCGGGGTAGTTTTAAATAAAATCCAAGGCGCTGACAGCCAGTTTTCGGATGAGACACATCGCGATGGCGAAAAAGAGGACAAACTTCCTGGATTTCCTCTCCCCGTTGCTGACGAAGGGAAAGGCCCCTTTAACAGCTTCTCCCTGCGCGGCGGCGGCTGCCAGACTAGGTGGGGCTCCCTCCGCGGCCGCCCTCCTGCCACTTCCCGCAACAAACGGCGCGGACCAGCCCCGTTCCAGGCAAACTTTTTCCCTGTCAGGCTCGAGCCCGCGGGGCGCCGGGGAGTGGTTTCCCCCGAACGGCCCTCGTCCGGGTTCCAGGCTGAGGGAAGCCGAGTCTCCGCAAAAGACAACTTTCTGGTTTCCGTTCTAACTTCCACCCACACCCGGGAGGGACCGAGGCGGCCAGCGCGGG
>NW_005353483.1:398284-412703 GCF_000412655.1 Myotis brandtii | reverse complement strand
TCCCCTGCGGGCTTCCGGGCCCCAGGGGTGCGCTGAGATCCGAAGGGCTTCACCGCTCAGGAGCCCTCCAGAACTCGGAAGGTGTCTTGGATGCAAACTGTAGTTCAGTCACCTACGTCACCCAACAGTGGGCGCCCGCGCGTCCCTTTGTGCTGGGGAGCGGGGCTGGAGAGGTAACTGAGCGCGCAGTTGCACGCACCTAGCGCTCCGTGAAGGAGCCTAGGCCAGGGCATAGCCTTTTGCATTCTTGAAATGGATTTTCCTTTGAATTGGCAAGTATTTTATCCACTGGTGTCTTAACCTGGGTGAACTCTTGCCAAATTGCTTTGCTAAACTCAGTTAACAAATCGATGATCCCAAACAACTTTGTACTCTTGTACCTAAATCACTGTTGATATGCATAAAATAAATTGCCTGTTGAAATGCAATTTAAAGGATTACCCACAGGTAGGTTTATGATCTGACTACAGTACTGGGCAACAGAAGGCACTTTCTGTTCCAAAAAATGTCTTGTTCCAAAAAGGGCGGGAACTTAACCTTTCTTAGAGAAAAGCCTAAAATACAACTACTCTTAGTACAAGGTTTTATGAAACAAGGTTTTGATGGACGAAGAGATGCAAAGACAAGAGTGCAGGGATAGTAGGAGTTGGGGGTGTCACTGAAGACGTTTGCTTAGTTCATAGTTCATGAGCCCCGTATTATTCTTGAAATATTTTTTATGAACTTTGATAAATTTGGAAGATTAATGAAAGGTATGATTGATTTCGCTCCTTTTTTATTGAAAAGTAAAAGGAATAGATAAGAATGAACTATAATGACCCTGTTTTCTGTATCTATGTGCTTTCTTGGTGTTTTACAATTTAGGTTAGTTGAATATGTTACATATTTCAGTAATATGTTTCCTTAGAAAACCGTTTTTTAATGGAAATTTCAAAAGCAAATTCCAGAATGGTTTATAGGAATTATTATACATTCTGAGTGAATGAATTTCAAATAAATTTGACCTTACTGACTTTTCAATTACTGCATGAAACTTTGAGAAGTCTGAAAGCCTGGAACTCTTAATTCGTAGAAGCAGACGTTACCTGGATAGACTGTTCTCTTCTTTTTTCTTTCTGACCGTTTTTTGTCCTTAGGCAACAGATTTTTATTTTTTTTCCTTTCAGAAAGACTCAATTTTAAAAGATTGAAGCTAGGATTATTTAGAATTTGAGAGAATGTGTAAAGTAGTTTATTTTAATTTAATATACATTTGTTTTCCTCTGTTATACTGGAAATCATTACATTTGTATTAAACTATTATCTCTGTTTAGAGAATGCCAGAATCTGTATCTCTTAGCATTGAATCACTTTTGGGTTTGAGCCCCTATTCCTATCTCCTTGAAATCTTCACCAGGATATTGCACTGGCAACTTGGAACTGGTCACGTGTGCGAACTGAACTCATCATTTTTGTCACCAAACCAGTTTCCTCTCTTTTGTTAATTGTATCACCATATTTGAAATTACCTACTTTTCCAGCTTGACACTGTTCTTGGCCTTTTCTTAAACCATAAGTCAATTGGCCCATCTGTTAAATAATAACTAATTTCTACTAAGGTCACACTTGCTTAGGTTGGCACTACTTCTCAACTCCTAGACTTAAGCTATACCTTCCTACCTTGCCATTGGGTCTCTGGTCTGATCCCTGGTCTGTTCCTTTATGATCCATTCTACACACACCATTGCCAGATTAATTATACTGTATTCAAGCTTACTGAGCTCTTTCCCAAAGAGCTTTCAGTTACTTCCTGCTCTACCAAAATAAAGTTAAAATTCGTATGTCTTACTTTTCCCTTTCACTTAAAACTGTCTTACAGAGAGAGTGGACTTTTCATCTTTCCCAAATATATAGTGTTTTCCCACTTCTCTGGTGTGTAGAGGTGATTTCCTCTGCCTGGGATGCCTCTCCCACCCCTGCCTATTATTCAGTCACTTTACTTCCTCCAAGAAAGCATCTTTTCTGATATTTCCAATCTAATGTGGTTTCTTCTGTTTTCAATCCCCATACCACTCTAGTGCTCCTTTCTTTTGTTACTTGTTTTCTACCTTCCTGCCTGAACAGGGGATTGCAAACTTTTTCTGTAAAGAGCCAGATAGTAAATATTTAAGGCTTTGTGGGCCAGCCAGGTGGTCTTTGTTGCAAATATTCAACTCTGCCTTTCTTGTGCAAAAACAGCCATAGGATACATAAAGAATGAGTGTAGCTGTATTCTAATAACCTTTGATTTATGGACATTAAAATTTGAATTTTATATCATCTTTACATGTCACAAATATTCTTCTTTTAAAAAACCACCACTATTTAAAAATGTGAAAACTGTTCTTAGCTCATGGCGGAACAAATATAGGCAGTAGGCTGGATGTGGCCAGGAGGCCATTGTTTGCCATCCAGTACTCAGGGCTAACTTCATGGGCATGTGACAAGGCTCTGTGCTTAGGAAGGCTCCAGGATCAGTTTAATGATCTGATGTCAGCATCTTGAAATTTTTAATGATTTTGAAAAGAGGCCTACTTTTTCATTTTGCCCTGGGTCTCGCAAATGATATAGCTGGTCCTGCCTGTACTAAAAAAATCCATAAGATTAGGATGTATATTTTTCATGTTTGGCCTGGTGCTTTTCACCTAATAGGCATCCAAAATGGGTTCATTGAGTTTTCTATTCCTAAGGTACTTTGAAATAGTGAACACTAGAGTCAGTCTTCAGCTCCACCACATGCTAGCTGTGTGCTCTTGGGCAAATTCTTTAATCATGTCAAGACTTAGTTTTTTTCAAATATAATGTGGGATAATGACCTCTGCCTCACAGAACTGTTTTAAGGTAAAATATAGAATATAGCCATGTCTTAGCCCCTGGGACTAGAATAAGCTCAACATTAGTTTTTCCCCTTTTAGGGGAAGTGAATTAATAGTGTGCTCACCCATAATTCTTGATGTATTTAACCTGACACAGTATTTCTGATTATTCATCTTATTTGCCTCCTTAATAGTTTTATTTCAAATACCATCTATACCACATTTGTTTCATTTGAAAAGTCCATGTAAGCAAAGATCTTATTGCAAATCCAAAATTAGATTTAAAAAAACCCCAAATTTATAATTTTTCTAATTAACAATTAATGTTTATTAGCATTAATGAGAGTCATGCTATTTAGCTTCCAATTAAGCGTGGTTATCAGTAGGACTGATAGTTATTAACCTTAAACATTATGTTATTTCATTCATAAAAAATATTGAAAATTGATTCTTTCAAGGCACTTTCTTACTGGTTTTCCCTCTGTTGTGTGTGTATGCATATATGTGTGTGTGTATACACTATCTATATTTATTGTTATATACATGTATATGAATTTATATGTAGTATATAGTATGGAATATAATTGTATTCCTTTGCAGCACCCTGCATAGCTGGACTTGGAAGTTGAGAAGGATAAGAAGACTGCTTGCTCATGCAAAAAAGGAAAAACCATGCCTTAAATCCACAGTTAGATACATTCTGTTTTCTTGGTCAGAGTCTTTGTTCAAATTCTATGCAGTTATTTTATACATTCTAGCACTTAATCATTCAAGGGAAGGTAAGATCATAATTATACTATTACTATTATAGGAAAATAACTCAGAACTCATATATTCCTACGCTAGTTTGTATTCCTTTAAGATTTCTGACTTGGGGAAACCAAGTCCTTATATATAAGAAAAATGAGGCAACATGTTATGTTTTCTACTGAGGATAATAACTGCTTACTTGTCTCAAGATATATTTCAAATTCTCTCTGTACTCTTATTTCAGCAGCTGTAGGCTTGGCCACCAGACCTGCCTATACCACATTAAATAAATCTAGCAGTTCTATAATTTTGTCATTGCTAATGTCTATGATGTAAGGAACAGTTTATACTTAAAATGTCCCCCTTTCTTAAGCTATAGCTGAGAAACACCATACAAATGAAAATGACGTTTCCAGAAACATCATGTTTAAAAAAAAAGTGTCAAAACAGAACACCACTGGAAGAAACAACTTAATAAAAGTGCCCTTGTCATGAAATATCCAAAGAAAATTTAAATTAAGGAAATCTTCAAAAACTACATAAAAATATTTTCAGAATCTGGCCTGTCCCTAAATCAAACAGCCAATATAACTTTGCCAAAGATTCTCCAGGTTTGGCATCCCCTCAGACCTTATCATGACGATAGTATTTAGCTTCCTGTCCCAGTTACCCGTTCCCAGGCCTGTGTGTGAATCACATACCTTAGTAATAATTACCAAATTCTAAGAGGTAAGTTTCAATGAGAACACTAAAACTTAGGAAGGCTAAGTGACCAAGGCCATATATAAATATGTGGGCAGAGTTGAAATATGTATTAAGATATCCTGTTGCCCTATTATTCCTTTATAAATGCTAACTGGCAGCTAGACATTTATCCTCTCTTTTGTATTTATTTAAATCTTAGTAGTTGTCCCAGAACTACTGGTTTCTTGCTTCTCAAAATTTCCCTAATAATAATTGTTTGTACCACTCATTTGGTACTTAGCAAACTTGTCTCATTTAAACTGCTTTTGTCTTCCCTCCATCCTGAGATCCTTGAGAACAAAGACCATATTTTACACTTCTTTGTACCTATCATACTACCTGGCATATTAGACATAAAATATAGTTTGGGAAGGTTTTTCTAATCTTGGTTAGATTATCCAAACTGATTATAGTGGATTTGGGACCTCTGGCAGTTGTTTAACCTTTCCAAGTTTCTTTAGTAATCGTTAAAATAAACGCACATAATATCTATAGTGTAGGCCTTTACATTAAAAAAAAAAAAAAAAAAGAGAGGGAGAGAGACCAAATGTAAAAATTGGAAGTCATCAGAGTAGCTATAAGGGGATTGGTTCTGGAATTAGATTGCAAGTGTTCAAATACTGGCTCCATTTATTTTAGGTAATTTACTTCTGGCTCCTTTGTTCCTCATTTGTAAAATGAATACGATAATATAACCTACAGTAGGGGATTATTGTGAGGATTAAAAGAGTTAACAACACAAACAGAATAGTGCCCACCACAATGTAAACACTCTGCAAATGTTAGCTATCATCGTCTAAAAAGTTCTCAATAAATGTTGGCTCAATAAAACTTTGTGCAAACATAGTAAGCATTCAACAAATGTTTGTTAACCTTTCCTTTTAGTTTGCTTATGACAGTCCTCAAAGTTTGGTTATGTTCTAAAGGAGCTTGTAATTTGAAAATATTTATGCAATGGAAACAATGCTATAAAGTTTATAGCATGGGTATTTTAAAACATGAGTTGATTATTAGGGAAGCTAAAAAATGCCTATTTTAATCCATTGATACTAAAAAGTATAATTTCAACTACTACTAATTGGTATTTATAACACTATTCCCTCAGTTTTCATAACACCTTGTTCTTGTGATTTTCTTCTCTCTGGCTGTTTTTTTTCCTACTGTCTTTGGGCTATCTCTTCTCCCTCCTGACCTGTAAGGGTTGGTGGCCTGATCCTGGTGGCCTTTCCTTGTTGCATACTTCTGGGCAATTCTAGTCTTTCCCCTGGCTTTTATATGTCATCTAAATGCCAAGGGCTTACAGATATGTATCTGCAGTTCAGACTTCTCTGTGAGCTCCAGATGCTTAGAGCCAATTGCCTCCTGGAAAGCTTTCCTGGGTTGACCTCCCCTAAACCTGCTCTTCCTCTAGAAATCCTCACCTCAGTAAATGGTACCAGCTCTTTAAAACAGAAATCGAACACTTCCCTTTACTTCACTCCACATATCTTTACCAAATCCTATAGATTCTATTTCCAAAATCACTAAAATATCACCACTTCTTCATTTCCATTGTCTGGTTGGTTTATGTACTTTTACTTTTGTCTCTCTTCCCATCCATTCTGTAAATACGGGCCTTAAATTTTTTTTTTTTTTTTTTTTTGCTGTGTGAAAATGTTTATCGTGGCATTTTTTTAAAAATTAAATCTTTATTGTTCAGATTATTACATTTGTTCCTCTTTTTTCCCCCCATAACTCCCCTCCTCCCAGTTCCCACCCCACCCTCCGCCCTCACTCCCCACCCACTGTCCTCATCCATAGGTGCACGATTTTTGTCCAGTCTCTTCCCGCATCTCCCATTCCCCTTTCCCCGCCAAGAATAGGCAGTCCATTCCCTTTCTATGTCCCTGATTCATTATAATCACCAGTTCATTCTGTACATCAGATTATTTATTCACTTGATTCTTAGATTCACTCGTTGATAGATGCATGTTTGTTGTTCACAATTTGTATCTTTACCTTTTTCTTCTTCCTCCTCTTAAAGGATACCTTTCAGCATTTCGTATAATACTGGTTTAGTGGTGATGAACTCCTTTAGCTTTTCCTTATCTGTGAAGCTCTTTATCTGACCTTCAATTCTGAATGATAGCTTTGCTGGATAAAGTAATCTTGGTTGTAGGTTCTTGCTATTCATCACTTTGAATATTTCTTGCCACTCCCTTCTGGCCTGCAAAGTTTCTGTTGAGAAATCAGCTGACAGTCGTATGGGTATTCCCTTGTAGGTAATTGAGTCTCTTTCTCTTGCTGCTTTTAAGATTCTCTCTTTGTCTTTTGCTCTTGGCATTTTAATTATGATGTGTCTTGGTGTGGTCCTCTTTGGATTCCTTTTGTTTGGGGTTCTCTGCGCTTCTTGGACCTGTAAGTCCATTTCTTTCACCAGGTGGGGGAAGTTTTCTGCCATTATTTCTTCAAATAGGTTTTCAATATCTTGCTGTCTCTCATCTTCTGGCACCCCTATGATTCTGATGTTTGTACGCTTGAAGCTGTCCCAGAGGCTCCTTACACTATCTTCATATTTTCGGATTCTTTTTTCATTTTGCTTTTCCGGTTGGGTGTTTTTTGCTTCTTCGCATTTCAAATCTTTGACTTGATTCTTGCGCTCCTCTGGTCTGCTATTGGGTGTCTGTATAATATTCTTTATTTCAGTCCGTGTATGCTTAATTTCTAGTTGGTTCTTTATCATAGCATCGAGGGTCTCATTAGTTTTCGTGACTCTCTCCTCAAGTTTATTGACAGCTTCTAGCACATTTTTGCAAGCCCTCAAAATTGCGATTTTTAGCTCTATATCCTCCATTTCTGTCATGTTTTTTTGTCTCCGCATTTTTTATGCTTTCTTGGTGCACCCCCTAGTGGTCTTTGTGCGCAGTCTTGTTCTAGTTGAGCCTTGATTGTTGTAGTTAATACTAGAGGGATTTGACCACCAGGCCGACTGGCTGTGTGAATCAGCTGTGTCTGCCGCGGAAAACTTCTGTCCTCTGGGGAGGTGCTAATCTAGCCTTTGCCTGAGGCGATCCGGCAAATGGCTCTGCGCAGGGCTTGGGCGGGGCGGGATCAACAGGGCGGGTGGAGGGAGCAGTTATGGCCGCTCTCAGTCCCGTTCCCAGAGGCTCTGCTTCTCAGAACCCCAGGAACCGCTGCAAACCTCGGAGAGAAAGCTGCCTTCCAACTGATGCCAGACACTCCCGCTTCTCCCGTTTGGGTCCGAGTCCCCAGCGATTCGCCCGTATCTGGAGCTCAGAGTCTGAGACTCCCCCCTGACCGAAAACGACAACCGCGCTCTCAGCCACCAGCCCGCTTTGCGCGCGCACCTCCGCACCTGAGTATTTTCCACACTGCGCCTCCTCTGAGCCTCGGTGTGCTGTTATTTTTCCTTCTAGTTGAAGAGTCTCTCCTCAGCCAGCCTTCCTGTGGTTCTGGGTGATGTCCGTTCCGTCTTTTAGTTGTATTTTTGAAGTGGTTGTTTGCGGCAGCAGTCTCCGGTATTTACCTATGCCGCCATCTTGGTCTCTCAATAAAATATATTTTAAAAAAATTAGCCTGCTATGTTTGGTCAAGCATTTAATTAATTCACCCTAATGCCTTGGCAGGGCCAGACCAAATGATTTCAAGAGCCTTATACGGCCCATGGGCTGGACGTTCTCCATGCCTGGCAAACAAATGCTCATATATATTTTCAAAAATTTTAACAGAAATTCAATCAAATGCTTTACAAGTTCACGTAATCTAAGATTAATCTCTAGTAAATGAAAACTCGTTTGAGGGGAGAGACCAAGATGGCGGCATAGGTAAACACCGCAGACTGCTGCCGCAAACAACCACTTCAAAAATACAACTAAAAGACGGAACGGACATCACCCAGAACCACAGGAAGGCTGGCTGAGGAGAGACTCTTCAACTAGAAGGAAAAATAACAGCACACCGAGGCTCAGAGGAGGCGCAGTGTGGAAAAAACTCAGGTGCGGAGGTGCGCGCGCAAAGCGGTATGCTTTTCTCTTTCCTTCTAGTTGTAGAATTTCCACTCAGCCAGCCTTCCTGTGGTTCTGGATGATGTCCGTTCTGTCTTTTAGTTGTATTTTTGAAGTGATTGTGCGAGGCAGCAATCTCCGGTGTTTACCTATGCCGCCATCTTGGTTTCTCTGGCCTTAATTTTTTAAAAGAATTTTTTATAGTGGAAAATTTCAATAAACATAGAAGAATTTAATGAGCCCCCACGTACACATCACTCAGTTTCAACATGTCTCCTAACTTTTGTTACCCTTGTTGCATCTGTCTTTCCTCTCCTCCACTCCCTTTTTTGGGCTATCTCTTCTTCCAAAAACCTATAGCTTTTACATTACATGTCTTTATACATACAAGGCTGAGAAAGTAAGGACCTCCCATTTCAGATATTTACATTATGTGAAAAAGTATAGACAATAGATTGAAAACTATTAATTCGTCCCAAAATCCAGACAAAAAGTGCAGTTATTAAGCCTATACTAGGAACTTATCTCTTATGATCCATTTAAAAAATGATCGGAGTTGGGTATTTTTATCCCAGTTTTCAGTTAGGGAACAGATTAAGGGAGTCTAAGTAAAAAATATGAAGCTATAAAGTCAGTCTGAGTCAGGGCCAGGATTGAAGCCCAGGTCTCTCTTTCCCAAGGGCTGATGGCCCCTCTCCCCTGCTAAGCTGCTGTAGTAGTAAAGTGATGGTAGAAGTTTGATAAAAGTGAAGCAGTGGCAGAAGCAGCCTTCTAAGGGCATTTGTCTCTCAGTGCCCTGCTCTAGCTGATTCTGTCCCATTTTTTTTCTTTTTAAATTACATCCTTTTTAAAGATGCCTTTCACATCACTAATGTGCATATACATTTCCTTCCGGCTTTTCAGTCGACCTCAGAACCACAACATTTTTTTTTTAACTAGGATCCCTTTCCCCTTCTGTCTCTATCTAAAATTTTCAGTGGCTTGTCATGTCCGTAATACTTAAAAAAGCATGTCAAAATGCCATGTTAGCCGAGCGAGAGAAATGATATTTAAAATATATTTGGCCTGAAACATTTTGTCTGCTTTATCAGTCGGCTTGCATATGCCTACGTTTACCCAAGCTGTGAGCCAGCCCAACCTCCTCCTGTTGTTCTCCATATACTAGCTTAAGGGGACCCAAGAGTCTCCCTAAATATTACACATTTGTAATTGCTTCGTGAATGGAGACATTTACAAAAAGCAAACAAAACACAAAGAATAGCTAAGAGAAGAAAAGTATTTAAAATGTCTTGGTTAATGGGTATATCCCCCAAAGAATTGAAAGCAGGGACTAGAATAGATATTGGTTACACTCATGCTCACAGCAGCGTTATTCACAAGAGCCAAAAGGTGGAAGCATCCCCAGTCTCCAGCGATGAATAAATGGATAAACAAAATGTGGAGTATACATACAATGGAATATTACTCAACCTTAGAGAGGAAGAAAATCCTGTTACATGCTACAACATGGGGGAACCTTGAAGTCATTTTGCTAAGTGAAATAAGCCAGCCACAAAGGAAAAATATTCTATTATTTCACTTACTAGAGGCCCGTTGCATGAAGAGATTCATGAAATAGGCCTTCCCTTCCCCTGGCTGCTGGCAGCGGTTTTCCTCCGGCACCTGGGACCCAGGCCTTCGCTGCTCCAGCCGGCCAGAGGCTTCACTCTTCGCTGCTCCGGCTGGCCGGAGCCTTCAGTCTTCGCTCCGCTGCTTCACGCCTACATATGCAAATTAACTGCCATCTTTGTTGGGTGAATTTGCATACTCTCCTGATTGGCTGGTGAGCGTAGTGGAGGGACGGTCAATTTACATGTTTGTCTATTATTAGGTAAGATATGAGGTATTCAAATTCATAGAGACTAAAATAGAATGGTGGTTGTGAGGGACTGGGGGTAATGGGAAGTTAGTGTTTAAGGGCAACAGTTTCAGTTTGGGAAGAAGAAAATGTTCTGCAGATGAATGATGGGGATGGTTACAGAACAATATAATTGTACTTAATGCCAAAAAACTGTACACTTAAAGATCGTTAAGTGAGTAAATTTTAGGTTATGCATATTTTACTACAATTTAAAAATGTCTTGGTTAAGAACTTCAGTTCTGGGTTAGAATGCTAGAGTTCAAATTCTGACTCCATAACTTATTAGCTGTGAGAACCCATGCTATTTTCACATCTTAAATTTTAGTTTCTTCACCTAGTATGTACCTTATAGACTTGTGATGATTAAATTGAAAAACCTATTTAAAATCCTTTGCACATTGCCTTGTACATAATCAGCACTCAAATGTTAGCCATTATGATCTCATTATTATTTATTTACATCTGGACTTACTTTTAAAGGTTACATTGGTAGATTTTCCTTTGGGTTTTTAGAAACCAATACAAATTTAGATCTCTTTATTATGTTATTTCAGTGGGTGATTTCAGTATCCACATCAGCTACGAAGATAGCAGATTTAGACATACTGATGAATGGCATGAAGTTCTGATGAGTTTGTGAAGTTTGGTGGAGAAAAACAAAGGTATTGAAAACATTAGGAAAGTATCCCTTTATGTTTGGAAAGTGAAATTTTCAGCCACTTTTTTTTTTTCAACTGTTGGAAAATAAATAGCCAAAAAATAATAATGATTTTTTAGTATTCAGAAACTTTAGATAGCTTTTCAATTGTTTGGTAACATTGGCTGCATAGTCCAAGAGATATTCACCAAATTGCAACTACAGAAAATTTTCCTCTAGCCTAGATCATGATTTTCTTAGAAAGCCCTGTACTGAGCATGTATCAGCTGACTTGAATAATTACACAAACCTATTTGTGAAATGTCTCAGTTTTACATTCAGAATGATTTGAATAATTACACAAACCTACTTGTGAAATGTCTCAGTTTTACATTCAGAATTATGATTCTTTTGTGAATTATCTTGTGCTTGTGTGTGTGTGTGTGTGTGAGAGAGAGAGAAACAACAGAAGGAGCTGTGGAGTTGCTGTTTTTTGAAAAGGGTAAACCTGAATAATATATGGGAGACAGTGTGCCAGGCTTTGTACAAATGAATCCTCAACCTTCACTGTTGCTGCTGTCATCAACTGTACTTTAAAGATGAGGAAATGGGCCCAGGAGTTGCTTGAGTGTGCAGTGAGCTGGAATTTGAATATAGGTTGATTTGGCTCCAGTGCCCACACTGTTTTCTCTCAAACCACATGCCCCAAACAGAACTTCTTGCTACCTGTTACTGTCACTGGAGCTAGTGTCACTTTGGAGCTGCTTCCGGTTCCGAAGTCACTCTCTGAAGCTACGCCTGTCACTGATGGAATTTACTGATGGCTCTTTGCTCACCAGCTCGCCCTCTGCTAGGAGGAAAGAAGCTGCTGCTCAGAGGACGTGAATGGAGAGCGCAAAACAGCCCCGATTGCCCAGAAATACTCCTCTCTTTTCTGAATGAAAACAGTCAAAACAGCCACTATTAAAGCCCCTTGGTTTAGAAAACAACAGCGCCATTGTCTTCAGAAATCCCGTGTTACAGTTTACACATGCTACCTGGGAGTAAGTAGGAGGGACTGAGGTTTCTTCCAGCTCTCTCTCAATTAGCACAATTTAGTTTGTCAGAGAAGCTAGTTGTCTCCCAGAAAGCCTATCCCTCAAAGACACAGTTGACAAGCAAGTATCACCAGTGCTCAGTGAGGGCTCAGTGAGGCCCGCAGGTGTGGGGAGGGGTCCTGAAACCCATGTTGTGATGGGCAGCCTGTGGACACTGGCAGACAGATTGAACCTCACCATGGAAAGTTCTAGAACTGCAGTGGCAGGTGATAGAGATCCCAGCCTCTAGCCATCTAGTGACTTGATTTGGCTCCCAATTCCATTTCTTTTTAAATATATTTTTAAATTGATTTCAGAGAGGAAGAGGGATAGAAATATCAATGATGAGAGAGAATCATTGATCAGCTGCCTCCTGCATGCCCCACACAGGGGCTTGAGCCTGCAATTTGGGCATGTTCCCTGACAGGGAATTGAACCATGACCTCCTGGTTCATAGGTCAATGCTCAACCACTGAACCACGCCAGCTGGGCAATTCCATTATTTCTTAAGCCTCAAGTGAGAGTGACAACATATGCTCAGCTTACGTTATTTTCACAGATGGCTTAATCAGCAGTGGCTGTGTGTGGGGAGGGAAGAGATGGTGCAGTGGGAAGTTCACACAACAGAACAGGAACCCTCCCCATGGACAGATCAGGCAGTTTCCAGAGAAGAGGAGCTGGGATGACATTATGTTAGACACCCACCACACCCCACCCCCACAGAAACAGATCTTATTTGGGGAGTCATTCTGTAGGGGAAGTTGCTTAGAGGCAGTGATTAAGAGTGCAGGCTTAGGAGCTAGATTGCCTGAGCTCTCAAATCCCAGCTCTGCTACTTTCTGAGCAATTTACTTAAATAATCTGTGTGCCTATTTGTTCACCTCTAGAATGGTAATAATAATAGTACTTACTACAGGAGAGCGTTAGGATTGAATGAGTTAACACCAGCAAAGAGCTTAAGATAGTACCTGGCACACAGTAAGCCCTTGAGAAATCACTATTATCATCTGGCCTTTGAGGCATCATAATATTTATTGAAACTGTCACATGGGCTCACCTCACTTTAAAAATTCCAAGTGCGGCTCTTTTAACATGTAATTTTATGAAAGAAAGGGGCATAATCAGATAAACACTTTGTTGTGAAATACTGATTAAGTTTAATTTAGATATAAATATAGATATAGCAACTTTAGAAATATATGGATATAAAATATAAAGAAAAGAAGTAAAACAAAAAAATATAAAGCAAATAAAAACCAAACAAAAAAAGGGAAAAACATGGATGCAACATGAAAAGCACAGTTCATGAAAGAAAAAAAAATGTGATAAATTGGGCATCATCAAAATTAAAAACTTTTGCCCTTCAAAAGATGTCATTAAGAGAATGAACAGCCCTAGCCCGTTTTCTCAATGGTTAGAGCATAGGCCTGCAGACTGAAGGGTAGTGTGGTTCAATTCCGGTCAAGGGAAAGTACCTCGTACTTCTGTTGCAGGCTTGATCCCCGGGCCCCAGTTGAGGCATGTGTGGGAGGCAATCAATTGATGTGTGTCTCTTACATCAATGTTTCTCTCTGTGTGTCTCTCCCCATCCCTTCCACTCTCTCTGAAAGATCAATGGAAAAAATATCCTTGGATAAGGATTAACCGAAAAAAAAAGAGAGAAAAGAAAAAAATTATCATTGTATTTAACTAAAGAAATGAACTATTAAAAAAAAAGAATGAACAGATAAGCCACAGTAGGTGAAAATCCTTGTAAATCATATATCTGTTTGAAGGCTTGTGACAAGTCAATAAGATGACAAGTTGCCTAATTTAAAAATGGCAGAAGATTTGAAAGACATTTCACCAAAAATGTGCATGGTTATTAAACACATGAAAAGATGCTTGACATCCTTGGTTTGGAAAATGCAAATTAAAAGTCACAATGAGATATCACAATAAACTCACTAGAGTGACTGTGCTCCAAAAGACTGACTTTATCAAGTACAGGAGATGTGGGAAACGGGAGTGCACACATATTACTGGTGAGAATGTGAAATGGTGCATCCACTTTTGGAAATAGTTTGGCAATGTCTTAAAAAGTAAAACATAAATTTTGCATGTGACCCAGCAATTCCTTTCCTAGGTATATACCCAAGAGAAATGAATACTATATGTTCACAAAAAGACTTGTATAAGAATACTCATAGACTCATATATATGTATATTTATCCTATCTAATAAAAGAGAAACATGGTAATTAGCTGTACGGCCGCTACCCTTCCCATTGGCTAATCAGGGCGATGTGCAAATTAACTGCCAGCCAAGATGGCGGCCGGCAGCCAGGCAGCTGGAAGCGAACATGAGGCTTGCTTGCTTCAGTGAAGGAGGACTCCAACGTTCCCCGCCTGCCTTGCCGGCCTCTGAGCTGGCAGTTTGAAACATTGTAACAAATATAGAAGCTAAACAAAACCCCAGAAACCAGCTTTCAGCCG
>NW_005353483.1:365862-397039 GCF_000412655.1 Myotis brandtii | reverse complement strand
CAACAACTCCCCAATCAGCCCTGCTCTGAGCCCGACCAGGGGCTGCACCTAGGGATTGGGCCTGCCCTCTGCCACCCAGGAGCACTAAGCCAGCACCCCCCCTTCCCCACCGAGTGCACAAATTTTTGTGCACCGGGCCTCTAGTATATATATAAAAGCCTAAGTGACCGAACGACCGGTTGACCAGTCACTATGACACCCACTGACCACCAGGGGACAGACGCTTAATGCCGGAGCTGCCCCCTGGTGGTCAGTGTGCTCCCATAGTGGGAGTGCCGCTCAGCTGATCAATGGGTGCCAGATGCTGGGCTCACAGCTGGCAAGTGCAGCTGTGGCGGCATGAGCTTCTCCCACCTCTGAGGCAGCGCTACTGAGCAGAAGCTGTGGCAGCTGCAGCAGGGCCAGGCTGAGTGGGAGTGGCGACTGGCCCAGGCTCTGACTCTTCCCCAGCCTCCTGCCACTTCGTGCACTACTACATCCCTCGGGGGATGTCAGACTGCCGGTTTCGGCCCGATCCCCACAGTCCAACATCCTCCAAGGGGTCCCGGATTGCTAGAGAGTGCAGGCCAGGCTGAGGGACCCCACTGGTGCACGAATCCATGCACTGGGCCTCTAGTTATTTAAAATAGCAAAATAAAAAATGGACACAATAAAAATGCCTACTGACTGGTTAAATAAAATGGGTATTATACAATGGAATACTATTTAATGAAAATAAACAAATTATTGATATATGCACATTATTGGTGAACCTCAAAAAAAATCATACAACATAAGACAGATACAAAAGACAATATCTTGAATTATCCTATTTATATTAAACTAGAGGCCTGGTGCACAAAATTCATGCAAGGGGGGGTCCCCTCAGCCCAGCCTGCACCCTCTCCAATCCAGGGGGCCTAAACCGCCCCTCACAGCCTACCCCTGCCGGCCTGGTTGTCCCACACAGCCTGCTGCTCAGTTGCTTCATCATCCCTCACTGCCCCCCACAGCCAGCCTGGTCACCCCACACAGCCTGCTGTTCAGTCATTTGGTCATCCCTCACTAACCCCCTGCGGCCTGGTCGCCCCACACAGCCTGCTTGTTCAGTTGTTTGGTCGTCCCTCACTAAACCCCTGCCGGCCTGGTCATAGGCAGCCATCTTGTGAGGGCATGAGGGTTAATTTGCATATTACCTCTTTATTGTATAGGATTTCTGGAAATGGCAAATCTACAGAAACAGAGAAGCAGAACATTAATTGCCTGGGTTAGACATGGGAGTGGGGATTGACTGCAAATGGTGAAAGCAGAAATTTTGAGAGTGATAGAAATGCCCTAAAACTAGATTGTAGTGATGGGTGTACAACTGCATGAATTTACTATGAAATTGAAATGCATACTTGTTAACAGGGGAATTTTATAGTATGTAAATCATACTTCAATAAGCTGTTTCTTTCCTATATTCATTTTGACTGAGTTACCAGTACAAAACTATTGCTAAAAATAACAGTAAATCTCTGTCAGTCCATCACTACTTGCTGAACCTCTTTTTGATTCATAACATTTTACACCCAGTCCCACCATATCTCCCCCACTGATCAAGTCACTACTTTCTATTTTCAGAGTTGATAAATTATGTATAGACAATGGCATATAAGAGTATTCTGCATTGAGAGTCTGGGTCGGAATCTTTATAAACTTTACATAGCTCTAGGTATGTGCATTCCTCTTTGCTATTGTACAGATTCAAGCATTATTGGAGTGTAAGAAACCATTCTCCAAGGAAAATTCTCCAATGTTGATTTCTACAGCTGCCTGCTAATGTCTAGGTATTTCTTTTCTCTCGCTTCAGTGTGCTATACTGCCCTGATCTTCACAGGAAGAAAATAACTTTCAGGTTGAGTGCTACATCAAAAAGGCTTCTCCTTTTACAAAAAAAAAAAAAAAAATCATTTGCTTGAGAGTTACTTCCTGTGTAAAATTATCTAATGTCTTCCCTGCCTGCAGCCATCTGTGGTTTTGTTGTTTGTTTCATGCCAACATGTTAACGTAAAGCACTTGGAGGGAACGATATTCATTCATTTATTCATCCATCCATCCATCCATCAGCTACACATTCAACAGTGATTTCTTGAGTGCCAGCTATGTACCATACACTGTGCTAGATATTAGGGATGTAAAAATGAGCAAGAAAGTGATGGTCTCCACCCTCACAGAGCTTGGAGCTTTTTTTAGATGACAGCAAAAGGCCAGTGCTGAAGTCACATTTTTCGATGTTCCATGTTTTCTTAGGCTGGCCTTGCTCCTCTAGACGCTGCATTACAGGTGACCCAGTGACTATGCTGTAGCTCTGAGAGTGGAGGCAAGAAGCTCTCGGCTGCTGGCTATGGTTCTGATCCATTGGCAATGGTCACTTTGGCAGATTCCAAGGTGCCCGGCTTTGAAGCAGCCTCCTTTTCAATGACAAGTACAAGAGTCTTACAGGGGCCATAATAACTCTGGTGGTGGCAGCTATGGCTCTGCCATTGTCAGGGGTGCCTCTAACATCCCCATAAATTAAAAAGAAGAAAATGCAAGTTATGAGTCTTTTTATGAAAATACTAGAGGCCCAATGCACGAAATTCGTGCAAGGGGCTTGGCCCTCACAGCCCTGGCTTTGTCTGGAAGGTCATCCGGTCTAATTAGCATATTATGCTTTTATTATTATAGATTATTATAGACTAGAGGCCCGGTGCACGAAATTCATGCACAGGGAGGGGGGGTGTCCCTCAGCCCAACCTGCACCCTCTCCAATCTGGGAGCTGTGACGTCTTAGGCCCACTCCCCGTGGTTCTCGGCACTCTGCAGGGCCTGGCTGCTCTGCACCCGCTGCCCAGAGGCCCTCCGCGGCCCAGAGGACCTCCACCCCGGCCGCTCCACACGCGTGTGCGCTGCCCAGAGGCCCTCCTCGGTCGGGGTGGAACGCTTGCCTCGTCGCCATGGCGATGAAGCAAGCATTCCACCAGGCCGCTCACACTGCCCGCTCTCAGCAGCCGCCCCCCCCAGGACTGGGGGACTCCAGCAGGGCTGAGGGGCCTGGGTGCTGCCATCTTTGTGATGGAATGATGGTTAATTTGCATATTATCCTTTTATTAGATAGGATGCCTTCTGTACTTGTTTGGAAGCACATCAGATCTGTAAAGTACAGGAGAGAATTCATTATTTTTCCAAATATATATATTTCTGTGAATACATAGTAAATTAAGGTTGCTTGATTTCAACTCGGGGTGGGGGGGTTCAGCTCAGTGGTATGTGGTAGCTAGACAATGACATTAGATAACATTGTTCTTAGAAAGGGAAATTAAAAATAATGTGTCTAGTTGGGACTCAACAGGGAAAAAAATAACAGTAAGTAATTAGCTAATTTATAACTAGGACCAAAAGATAGAGTCTCAACTTTTACTTTAGAATGAAACAATACAAAAATAAAAGAATGTAACAAACACCCCCCCTGCCCCACCCCACCCCATGCTTTAGATGATATAAGTGAGTTAAAACCTCATAAGACCATTATATCTGCTGGATAGTATTTCTTGCTTAAACTGGCCCTGCATTTGGTGGAGTCTGAAGTTTCTTGAGTTAGATAATTTGCAGGATGCCACAGAGTCTGATCTACTTAAATAGGTCAGTCATACTGGAATGCTATGGTAGTCCCTTTCCTCCTGACTCTCTTTAGA
The DNA here is from genome assembly GCF_000412655.1 of Myotis brandtii. Classification (NCBI taxonomy): domain Eukaryota; kingdom Metazoa; phylum Chordata; class Mammalia; order Chiroptera; family Vespertilionidae; genus Myotis; species Myotis brandtii. The sequence goes on along the minus strand of NW_005353483.1, from coordinate 393,344 downwards.
TTTCCACCATTGAAGGCACTTACTGTCCTGGCTGGTGAAGGATTACAGTGTGGGCCTGAAGGATTGCAGGTTTGATTCCAAGTCAAGGGCATATACTTGGGTTATAGTTTGATTCCTGGCCCCAGTGGGGGCACCTGTGGGAGGCAACCCATTATGTGTCTCTCTCACATCGATGTTTCTCTCTCTCTCTCCCCCTCTCCCCCCTCCCTCTCCCTTTCCCTCTCCCTCTCCCTCCTTCCCACTCTCTCTAAAAATCAATGGAAAAAATATCCTCGGGTGAGGATTAGCCAAAAGCACTTCCTGTGAGGTCAGGGATAACAAATACATGGCTGGCACACCCATGCCCAGAGCACCAACTATCTATCAAGCTCTCTTCAACACTGAGCCCACGTATGGGCTCAGCATCTCTATCAGCTCAGCATCCCAGGCCCCACTACAAATCAGTTGCAATTAACACAAGAGATGAAGCCTACTTGTCACCCTTGGATTAGAGAATGAGAAAGGACGTTAACTTTAAAAGGCCATAGTTAGACTGTTCTAGCTCAGTCTTTTTCTTAGCACTGTCCTGAGGAGCTTGGTGGAGAATGATTCAGAATGAAAACTACTAACAGTGACTCACCTGCCACTTCCTGCATTACCTGGACTTTTTGGAAGCCTTCCATCAAATACAGGTTAGAGCAGCCCAGCCACATCCACCTTATGACAATTGACAATTGACAACATCATGCTTTGAGGCAGATCTGAGTAAGTCGAGTCCAACATCCCTGTGAAACTAAAAATAAAGCTTTTACTGACCTCAGAGGTTTGTGGCTTTACAATGAATGGCCCGAAATCATGCAAGTGTAGCCAGCTAAATCTGGGAGGTTTCACTTAACGTTCTCTGATACAGTAACTTAATGGTGGGGATAATTTTATTGGCTCATTTAATAGAAAGATAAAGACCATGAAGCAACCTTGCAAATGGAAACTTTCTCCTTTACTGTGTGACCTTGGGCAAGTCTTGTTATTCTTCAACTTTCTTACCTATAAAGTAGGATAATCCCTTTTGTAAAAAGAAAAATGATAGCAAAATGTAGTGAGTATACACAGTCTGCAAGATGCCGAGGTTGGCCCTGTGGAGTCATCAAAGATGGAATAATTGCCCTGGCCTGTGTGGCTCAGTTGATTGGACTTAATCCTGGGCACCAGGAGGTTGCTAGTTCAATTCCCGGTCAAAGGCACATGTCTAGATTGCGGGTTCGATCCCTGATAGGGGGTGAGCAGGAGGCAGCCAATCGATTTTGTGCTCTCACATTGATGTTTCTCCCTCTCCCTCACCCTTCCTCTCTCTCTAAAAATCAATAAAAATATTTAAAAAACACACCAAGATGGAATAAGCATAGACAGTGCTTCAAGGAATTTAAGGCTTAACCAAGGACAATAAAGATAAATAGAACAGTGACAACGCAAGGTAGACAAGGAGATGGGTCTTAAGAGAAATGGAAGAATTGAAATGCTGGAAGATAGATCACTGGTGACTTCCCAGTCATCTGACTGACTCTGGTCGGAAAGATGTTTCTCAACGGTATTTTTTTTTCATTTTTGTTTTTACTGGTGGAGAAATAGAGACTGATTCCATTTATTTTGTTCTCTTATGCATTATTCATGGAAGAAAAAAATAGTGAGTTGGTAAATAGCTTGAAATTAATACGTATGAGGTTGTGGTATATGTTTTAAAATTATAAAGAGCTCAACCACAATACATTAACGCTGGGAAAGATAAAACTTCCTCTGATAGAAGCCAGAGGCTTGGGAGTTAATTGTGTTGTACAACAAGGAAGAGAACTTAGGTCTGATGTCTTCAAATCAAACTCTGTTCTTTAGAACAAAGCTGCCAGTGTGAAAGAAATCTTAACCTTTTGTCATTTTAAAAAGCATTTACTCTTCTTTTGACTCCAGTCTGAAAGAAGCACTGGAAAATTTTATAGCAACTATCTAAAAATAAACTTTTCAGCAGTAGGATTCTAACCCAATTAACAAACCGATTTAAATGAAAAAAAAAAATTGTGATCAATTTGGTTGCTCTCTCCTTTCCTGCTGTTGAATTCCACAGTAATTAGTATTTTTATTTTTTAATATCTAACTTCGGTCAAGAAAACAAAATTGAAGATGTAGGCTGTGCAATTTCCTAGAGCTTTAATTTTGTTCTTGATTAACACCCCTGTCCAATGGATTTCATATTTTCACAGATTTTTTCCCTAGAACATGAAGAGTAAGACCAAGAGAGAACCCATTAGCAAGAATTCTCTATCTTGCCACAAACATGGAGCAATTCACCATATTTGAAATATACATGTTTAGCCTCAACCCACCTTAAGTACAGGGAAAACAAACAGTCAAATAGAAATGGAAAATCATGTCACTATTTCATTCAAACTGCTTTTCTAGATTGAGTTTCAGATGGATTACATAGCTTAATTGTAGTTGTATCATCATTTCTGATGCATTAAGAGAATTTAAGTAATTTACTAATAGGAACTTACACAGCAGGGCTGAAACAGAGCCCAGAAGTGGTGATTTCTAACAGAAGGGACACCTCTGGCCTTCTCCATGTGATGTCATGTCACATTGCTTGTCTAATTGTCCACATCCACAAGTCTGCAGACTCCCTTCCCAATTCCTACTAAGTGATGCATTTTGTTATCACTGAAACCACTTCCTGCTCTCTGATCCTCAGATTTACAAAATATATACCTGAATTTTAATATGTGTGATAAATATATGAACAGTGTATTCTTATCTCAGTAAAATTTCATTTATTTTTATCTTTAAAGTATTAGGTGAACATCTTCAGGCATTTATCTTTTTAATTTAATTGAGAAATATTCTTCTATTGACTTGGATGTTTGTGGCTATATCTTTTGTTTTAGTTTCAAGTTCTTTCATTTCCTTCTTCCTTTTGTCTCTGCCTTGCCCCCCCCCCCCTCTCTCTCCCTTCCTCCTTTCTTTCCTTTCCTTTGTGGGATTTGTAAAAAATTGATAAATATCAAGTTATAAAATTAGAAATCTAATAAGGATCTCAGATGCCTAAATACTTTCCCTTAAAATGGACTAATCTTGATTCATACTGTGTTCAAGCTCAAGGATCAAGCTTAGAATAAATTATTTGGTATCAAAGACAAAGGCAATAACAAAAGTCTATTTACCCAATGTCAGAAGAAAAAAAAATCAGTAGGTGAAATTCTCTCTCTCTCTCTCTCTCTCTCTCTCTCTCACACACACACACACACACACACACACTGCCAGCTCACTTGATAAATGGTTGGCAATTTTTGTGGTGAGTACTCTAGGGTGTGCTATTTAAAACAGAACTTATTATTTAAAGCTCCTTTGCTTAAAGTAGGTCATTCCATACTGTCCAACATTCAGATGCAATATTTTCTGCAAAATCTAGGACTTTTAAGGCTAGAAATTAAATTCACTTTATCAAATAATGTGTTGACCAATTTCTTATTATAAATCTCTTTAAACATTTCTAGGGGTGAAAGAAATATACCTTTATCAAGTTTCTCTTCTATTTCAGGCATCTTACTTTTGAGTTTAGGTCCTGAAGATAGATTGAAATCTGGACCTTGCCACTCTCCACCTACATGATTTGGGCAAGTTACTTCATCTTGCTGTATCTTAGTTTTGTCATCTGTAAAATGAGGATAATTATAGGACTCAGTTCATATGCAATTGTGAGGGCTAATTAGATAATACAACAAAATATTTAGCACAGTCCCTGGCCCTTCATCAGCATTCATTCTTACTGTTGTAGCTATTTTCACTTACATAGCACCTTCAGTCCTTATTATTACCTCGTGAGGCAGGCATTATTGCATCTTTTTAACAGATGACTAAGCTCATAGCCAGTGAAGTTTAGTAAACCACCCCAAGTCATATAACTTTTTACCAGCAGAACTGGTATTTAAACTTATCTATCTAGTTCCAAAGCCTTTCTGCATATAAATAATTCTAGGACATTTTCTGTATGATTATTGACTTTTAGGATAAACCAGTACATTTGAATTTATCAGATATTCAACAACCAATTAATTCCAGTAATAGGAATATTTGTAGTCACTCAAGTTTTTAATTTATGAGAAAGAAACATAATAAAAAAGTTAATTTATAGGAAATTTTAGCTAAATAAGAAGGAGGAGGAGAAAAGAGAAGGGAGAGAAAAATACTTCAACAATAAAGAATTAAAGAGAAGAAGAGAAGGGAGGAGAGAAAAATACACACACACACACACACACACACACACACACACACACACACCTCAAGGTGTATTTTAAATTTGGGATAGATTCAAACCAATCTCTTACCTCCTTTACATTATGCAAAATTATTTTAGAGGCATCACAATGTGACTTGAAGGACACAGGCTTTCGAGTCAGAGTTGAGTTATTTGAATTCCAGCTCTGCTGACTTTGACAGCCTAACCTTGCTTTCTTATCTCTAAAGTCAGAGTAATAGTATGTTTGTTAAGAAGTTTAAATGAGAGCATGTTTGTGAAATGCCTGAAGTAGCATCTCGGACAGATATGATGCCCAGTGAATGGCAGGCTAACATAACACAGGCAGCTTTTATAATAACTTTTGAGCTTGTGTATGTCTCCTTTGAGGTAAAAAGTCTCCCTAATAATGTTAAAGAATGTTCAGTGTTAGTGTAATCACAACATTGCAGAATTTTAGAAATGCATAGTAAATTAGAGAACCTTTTAGTTCAATGACTTCATTTTATGTTGGAGGAAATTGAGACCCAAAGAGATAAAGGGAATTGCCCCAAATCACACAGCTAATTAGAATTAGAATTGGGACTAGAACCTGGCCTCTTAATTAATGGTTCCCCTAATATTTTTAAAGTTGTGAGTGGGTGATTACACCACTTGAGCAATAAATTATGAAATATGAGTATCTGTGAACAGAGTTTAGAATTCCTATCAAATAACGAATAAAGTTAGACATATATTTAATGATAGCCATAATTATTATTGTGCTTCAGGATAACAAGGCATAAATGGTAAGTAGCACATATTAAGGGTCATTGTAATTATTTTGTACAACCAAGCCACGAAAGGGAAAAATAAAATGAGGAAGAGCAGGAAACTGCCCCGAGGGCCTCTTTGAAGGGTCTTGAATCTGTTCCTCAAGGGCCTTGGAAGCTGTGTCTTTCCAGAAAAAGGCAGGCCGCTGAGTAGTGGTTTTGGAAGGAGGAGAGACTAGAAGTTCCCTTGACCACCTCTTTCCTTGAGAGGAGGGGCAAGAGCTCACCTCCCTTTTTTTCCCCCACCTCTTTTCTAGTGGTGGAAGAACCAGCCAGTATCTTCTTTCTTTGTCTCCATCAGCTCCTAGCTTGGATCTGGAAATTTTAGCTACCAGAATCCAATCCTTAGCAAACAATTCGAAAGTCAACACCCAGAGCAGAGTGATGGAATCACTTCTTTTAGCAAAACTATCGCCTGTTTTCTATTACCACTACTAGTATGTTCTGATTTCTAAGACTTGGTAGTCATTGCACTGGTGCACTGAGGGCCTCAAAGAACACCTGGCTTGTGGAGCACCCCCACCTCAGCCAAATTAGAAGACGGGGCTGCATAATCACCCCCGTAGTCTTTGGAGAAAGCCTTAGGTTTTCCAATTCCTTCTTCTCTTCCTCCCAACAGGAGTGCATGAGACCTATCAGGGGTCTCAGATGTGCTCGAAGGAAAGGCTCTCTGCTCAACGGTATTTTCTCCACTGTGTTCACTTGGTTTTTATCAGACATCTATCTGGAAGGTTTCCTGAGGTAGGATATCTTTCACTTACACCTGGAATAGATGTGTTTAATCAAATTGCTTTGTTTGATACTTAAACTGAGGGAAAGGGACTTCTGAGGAGGGTTGGGAAGTGAGGGAAGAGATGTTTAAAGAGGTACATTTTTGAGTGGTGGGAGTTTTAGGGGAGAAGAAACCTTTATAGGGGGCCCTGGAGGGGAACTTTGGTCAGCCAGATAGCAGGGATGAAGAGAAAATGTGCCCAGAGAAAGGGAGGTGTAAATGCACAGAGAAGGAAGTATGATTCTGAGAGAAACATCATGGGCTCTACAAAATCTCTCTGGAACCTCTCTTTCCCTCGCATCTCTTCCTATTCTACCTCAAAAAACAAGAACAAAAACAAAAACAACCCCTTCTCCCCCAGCATTTAAATCTGATCAAGTCCCTGACGTACATAATTCCTGCAGGGGTGAGACGGCACAAATTGCTCACGCAGAGATGATTTGTATAAATCCCTTTGCAGAGATAGGCCCAGGATGACCTTTGGGCAGTGGGTGAATATATTTCTTCAAAAGTATGAGGATACGCTCTGCCTGTGTCTGGGAGCAGTTTAGCTGCTCTGTCACCTAGTGACATTTCCCCAGCACCTTGCTACTTGGGCCTAATTGGTACTTATGCTCAGTCTTTATTCAGGTCACCCAGTCAGTGTGGGTGTATCTAAGTGGGGCATGGGGAGGACCAAGGTTGGCATTCACTATAGTTCTGCCATTCACTCTGGGCCTCCTCTGGGCTGCATTACTTGGGCCTGGGACAGCTGTAGCTTTCTCACAACTACTGTTCCGGTTCTGGCCACTTTGCTGTTGCTTTTGTTACTCAGGTTGCCATTTTTACTGTTCTTTCTCTATTCTCCTTTTTTTTTCTGCCACCACCAGCAATGCTGTCAGCACTGATGTGCTAGCTCAGTGTTGCTGCTCTTGCTCAGCTGATCCTGGAATTAGAAGAGACATTTGCTCCTGAATAGTGATGGCTCTTCCTATCAACCTTGTCTAACTTCAAGTGGAGAAGGGAATAGGTTTTGGAGCTGAGAAGATCCAGGTTTGAATCTTAGCTCTTCCATCTAGTAGCCCAGTGACCTTGGGCAAATTGTTTCAGATTTGGGACTTTGTTACTTTGCTCCCTAATGGGAGACAATAATGCCCTCTTCAGAGGATTGTTGTGAGAAATAGGGGTATTTTATGAAAGATACCCGGCATACAGCAGACATTTAATTAATGGTGACTAAGATCATTATTATAATGAGCACATTTCTTTTGGCCAATATGAGATAGCTCAGAATTCCCAAGGTGGGCATGGAAACCAGGACATTCTTCATGACCTTGTAGAACTGATTGGTGACTTATGAACGGTTTCCAGGGTAATCTCTGTTCCCAGGGAATGCAGCTAACTTCCAGATCTTATTTCTAGATATTCTGGATAATGGAATTTTATGAAAAAATTTTTTTCACAGCTAGCAAATTAATAAATCTTTGGGCTATTACATTTTTTTTCTTAATGAATCCAGCTTGAGCACAGAAATAGCTGGCCTTTTCAGAACTGGGCTGGTGGCTGTAGGAACCAAAGGCAGTAAAATGGTCTCAGGTATATTTAGTTCCTTGCCAGTAAGATGTTCCTGAGAGAGAACTGTATTATTAGGGCTGCATGGCCCTATTGCCGAACCCAAAGACAATGGCACTGAGTCGGTGGCCATGCTGTACACAGACAGGGAATTGTTGATTTGAAATCCACTTCTAAGACATGCTCAAGGGAGGGCGGTGGGCCCCAGCTCTCATCTTTTTTTGAGGCAAGGCAAGAAAAGGGTTTCTCAGAGCAACAGCATGTTGAAGAGGAGCTCCTCACGATGGCATGCATTCCAGGATAACGTCATACTGTACTGATACCAGTATTGATAGCCAAACCAATACCAATGCCCATACTCTACTAATAGCAATACTCTATTAATTCTATTTCACTTAGCATAATGCTCTCCAGGTCAACCATGCTGTCATAAAGGGCAAGGTTTTACTCTATTAATTCTGATATCAACAGTAGTTCCAACATTATCAAATGCCAATACTAATACTTCCATTATTTCTGATGCAAACTGCCATTTATTGCACATTAACTATATGCCAGACACTATGCCAAGAACTTTGTAGGCAATGCCACATTTAATCCTCACAAGAATTTTTTCATGATAAAAATATACTGTATAGTGCTTAGATGTACCAGGCATTGTTCTAGGTGTCTTACAGTTATTTACTTACTTAATTCTCACCACAAGTCTAAGAAACAGGTGCAGTTATTCCTATGGATGAGACAATTGAGGATCAGAGAGGCTCAGTAACTTCTTCAGGCTCACATAATGAAATAGGTGGCAGAGCCAAGATTTAAAACAGGTTTCCCTGACTCTAAATCTGGTGTTGTGTGGTGCATTTGTGTGTTTAGAATTGCCAGGACATATTTATAAATTTTCTGTATGATTTCTGCATCTATTAATGATATTTGTGATAATGAATTGTCTTAGCAGAATGTATCTTTTTGTTAAGAGTTAATTTTACCCTCAAATTGTGGGCCACTTGAAACTACCTTCTAAATCAGAAATGTTTTCCCTTTATTTTTCCTAATTTCACTGAACTGATTTGAATATAGGCTTCAAAGATTACTCCAAGGCTGGGTTATAGTCTGTTTTATGGATAACACTGAGGTTGTTTTTAAAAATATCCTACGGTTTTGATAAAATTTTAAAACATATACTTTGTGATGAGCACTCCATCAGATTTTACTTGCGTATGTCTCTTTAATAGTAGACAAAAATACCTGAAATATTTCCTTAAATTGTTCTCATCAGACACCACTTTATTATAGAAAGTTCTTTTACTAAATTGAATTTTGGAGAGAGAGTAGAACTTAATGTTTATGGTGAATTTTCAAAGGAATTTGATTATTATTTCTTTTAGTTTTGCATTTGATTTTAGTATTCAGAAGGATATCCCAAATAAGGCCTTTGAGACTGAGGTCTTTTATCTGTGAATCTGCCAAAACATAATCTGTATAGAGTAGATGCATAGCCACTTTCCTGGGTCTCAATCCTCCACTGAAGAGATCTTCATTTTTCCTTTAATCCATGCATTGGCTATAACTGCAATCTGATGTCATTTGTCATTTACAGGGGAATTAACATTTTACAACCTAGGCCTTTCTGGATGACAGTGACTGGAATTAGATATCCATGCAGTACAGCTATCATAAAGTTCGTGAACTGTGAAAGGTGCTAAAATACAGGACCAATCCCGTCAGGCATTAATCATCACAAACCAGAATTCTTATGTGGTCTCTGATGCAGGATTCTCTCATGATTTAAAGTAGGATTCACAGACTTAACCTGGAGTTTGTAGACTCCCTAGGCATCTGTGTTCAGAATTAAGGGGCCCATGAACCTGATGGGAAAAAAATCCACATATTGATTTTTTCTTTTACCAATCTGTAGCAAAATTTTAGTATTTTCTTCCCCTATAAATGTAGGCCACAAACCACAACCATATTACCTATTGATAATGCCATGATTCCGACTCTAATAGAAATGATATATATTTTCTTTTTATATCACAGTTGTTACTGATATCACAAAATATCATTTATCCTTCTCTCTACTTTAAATTCATGGTAATTATTAGACATACTGCAACATCTTGAAATTTAATGTTTTAGTAAAGAATCACATATATTAAATTCAAAATATATGTTGATAATTGTATTTCAATATGATTGGCTTGCAAACCTATTAGGGGTACATGGAACAAAATAGTTTAAGAACTCCTAGAGAGTTGGTACAACGGTGTGTGAACCGAGAGCACTGTGGTCAAATGTAGCTTCCAAGCCAAACCTTCTGTATGATGTCCAGAGAATCTTGTGGAAGATGAAGAGATCCTCATTTGCCCTTTCAGCTTTCAGCAAAAGGATTACTGGTCCTCAGTTTAACAGATCCCAGAGCAGGCCCCAGAGGTCAATGGCCAAGGGTGCTTCTATATTAGGCATGAACCCAGGTGGACTCCACGTGGTGTTTCTATGCACTGTGCTAAGAAACTACCCAAACACAAGGTTACCTATGTTGTAAGTACTCCTGTACCCAGCTTGAGAGGGATACATAATATGTAAAACACACTGACTCAACTCAAGTTTTTAATCTTAAGGATGCATACAGGAGAATCTAGCTTTTACTCTTGAAAATTTAATATGGATCTAACAATATGTCCAGAGGTTGACTCTGTAACTTGGGACAGCTATTATCTTGAGATAATGACTCCTTTCTGTTATTACTCATTGGTGAAAGCATTTATTTAAAAGAACATAACCTTAAAATAGAAATAATTTGGGAAAATTATGTGTATCAGGGTAGGATTAAGATCTGTTGCATATAATTGAAAACCCCAAATCACAGTAGCTTAAACAAGATAGATATTTATTTATTTTTTTATAAAAAAAAAACAACAAAACAAAACCCACCACAAAACAGTTCAGAGGTAAGAAGTCCAGGAGCAGCACATCTCCGTGAAGTCACTGACCCAGGCTCTCTCTAACTTTTTGTTGCTCCATCCTTAGAAAGTGACTTCTAGTGTCATGATTCAATATGGCTGATTGAGTACTTGCCATCACACCTGGATTCAAGTTGCAGGAAGGATTTGAGAAAAAAGATGTTCAGTTTGGGACACGGTGGGTTTGAGGTGCCTGAAGACACCCAAGGGAAAGTGCCAGGGAAATGATTGGAAAGGCAGGCTCATAGCTCAGAGAAATTGCCTGGTGGGAGGTATGGGATCAAGAGTCTACTGTGTATAAAATGGTGAGCACTAAACCCAGGGATGTGCATGAGGTGACCCAGATAGAGTGCATACCATTAAAAGAGGGCCCAGGAGAGAACCTTGCTCATACTAACAAAAACTAAAATTTTTTTTTCTCCAGAAGGATACAAAAATTCTTCTCCAAATTGAGTTAGCTCCTTTTTATCGGCCTTTTCCTTAAGTCATTCACACTTCTTTTTGTTTGTTTGTTTTGTCAATCTTCACCTGAGGATATTTTTCCATTGATTTTTCTGTTTTAAAGAGAGTGGAAGGGAGGGGGAGAGACACAGAGAGAGATATTGGTGTGACATCAATTGGCTGACTCCACACTCGCCTGACCCGACCGACTGGGGCCAGGGATCAAGCCTGCAACCGAGGTACCTGCCCTGAACCGGAATCAAACCCTGGACACTTTAGTCCAAGGGCCAATGCTCTAACCACTGATGTTTCTCTCTCTCCCTCTTCCTCCTCCCTCTCCTTCTCCTTCTCCCTTTCTCTCTCTAAAAATCAGTAAAAAAATTTTATTAAAAAAAAAAAAAAGGCTTACAGGATAATTGGGGATAGGTGGCTAAAGAAATAGCCTCTAGCCAGTGATGGCGAACCTTTTGAGCTCGGCGTGCCAGCATTTTGAAAAACCCTAACTTAACTCTGGTGCCGTGTCACATATAGAAATTTTTTGATATTTGCAACCATAGTAAAACAAAGACTTATATTTTTGATATTTATTTTATATATTTAAATGCCATTTAACAAAGAAAAATAAACCAAAAAAATGAGTTCGCGTGTCACCTCTGACACACGTGTCATATGTTCGCCATCACAGCAGAGTCTAGGCTGAGCTTCCATAGATAACTCCCAAAGCCCCCACAGAATCGTACTGCTGCTCCTGCCATGATCAAGAAGCCATCTATTGCCCAAGCTAGTTTGGCTCAGTGGATAGAGTGTTTACCTGCGAATGGAAGGGTCCTGTGTTCAATTCTGGTCAAGGGCACATACTTCAGTTGCAGGCTTGATCCCCAGCGTGCAGGAGGTAACCAGTGGATGTGTCTCTCTCACATTGATGTTTCTCTCTCTGTGTGTCTCTCCCCCTCCCTTCCACTCTCTCTAAAAACCAATGGAAAAATATCCTTGGGTGAGAATTCACACACACACAGCCATCTGTTAAATCAAGAGTCTTGTTTGAGGTCCTGGCTGCAGAGTGATACTGCTGCAGCCTCAATCTGATCCAGCTTGATCCACACCAAAATGGGGCCTCATGCTCTTTCTTGCCTCCTTAACGCATTCCAAAACCAGTTCCCACATGATTGCATCTGATTGGTGGATCTTCAATCAGTCCAGAACCCTGGCTTCAAGAGAGACTAAGAAATATATTGTTTTTGCCTTTACTACCTCTGCTAGAAGTGTGTTGGAATATATGCTATACATGTCAATTGTCCATCCACAGTATCTGTCAGAAATTGCTATTTGAGACCCCAAAACACTGGCTACCTGTCTTAGAAATTAAATGATTTCAATGTAACACAATTTATTTAGAGCAAAGGAAATTCATTTAACTGAAATATGGATTGAATGAAAGGGCAGAAAGCATAGGGAACATTCATGTAAATATATCTGTAGCATGTTGTTCTTAAGTTAAAACATTTGTACTAGCCTTAAACCCAAGTTAGGCATGTGCATATTTCATTAAGAATATTATTTGCTCATAAATATAAATTTCTTGTTACTTCCATTGATTAAGACCAGAATAACTTACTCATTTTAATGTATTTACACATCATGATGAAACCACACTAATTAAAGTTCAACATGTGCATAGAGATGCTCTAATGAAATTTTATTGACTAGGAGAGTTCACAATAATTATCTTTCCGCTTGAATAGCTTAGCTAATAAAACACAGGCATTCAAACTAAGAATGGGCTAGAGTGATATAAAAATGACCAGAGATCATAATGATTCTAAAAATATTGTGGGAAAAATATGTATTCATTAGAGTGAGAAGATATTTTTGTTGTTGCAGATCAGACCAGCTTCTGAGAAAGGCAAATTCTCAATTTAATAATGCAGAACTTTCTCTGCAATAAAATCATGACCTGTCACGGAATGGTGTATTGAAGAAGCAGACAAAGATGGTCAATGGATGAAAGAAGTAGGCTGACATTTCTAAATACTATTTTGTCAGGGCTTATGGAGAAGGTAAGAGAGAAGGGAAGACCGAAGGGCAATGGGGCAGTGAGAATATCCTTTCTAAACCTGTTCTGTTTTTCCCTAAGAGAATGGTTCTCAAATTTTTGGTCTTAAGGTTCTTTTAAATTCTAAAAAATTATTGAGACCCCTAAAGACCTTTTGTTTGTGTAGCTTGCATCCATCAATATTTACTCTATTCAAAATAAAAACTGAGAAATTTGAAAATATTTAAATAGCAATAATATACCTATTTCATGTTAACATAAAGGTTAGTTGCAATATGAACCCATATCAGTGATCTTTTTGTACTTTGAATGAATCTTTTGCATGCTTTGATTTCGTAACATCATTCATTGGTAATCTAGAAAATACTAGTTCACTGAATTACACAAATATCCCTAAGGTTGACACAATATATTATACAATATTAAAAAAAATTACATTGTTTAATGTCACCATTGATATCATCGGAAAAGTCTTTAAGCATTGGGAAGCTGTCCAGCTTAATGTGGTGAATACAAATTTTCCATAACTCTAATTTTTACTTTAACCTTGAATTCTATCATTGTCAGCAAATACTGTTAGGTGTTTTCCTTGAAGTGACAGGCTCACTTCATTAATTTTTTGAGAAAATGTCTGCCAAATACTTAGGTCTAAATCATCATGGTTTTCCTGCCAGTTGTTCTTTAAAAAAAAAGAAATGTGGTCCATGAAAAAAAAAATGGCTTGGCCAGCCTTGCAACTCAAGTGTACAAATGCTTTTTCTAGGAACACTCATGGACTTTGGTATATAGAAGTGCTTTATGTGTATTTCTCATTTCATCACACAAAATATCCCCAGAGGTCGAGATGTAAGAAACGGATCCTTTTTCTGCTTCACTGGGGCATTCTTAAGTGACAGCAGTATTAGTTTTTTTTAGGGTGATGAAGAAAACCATGACTATTAATACAGTTAGTGCCACTTCCCTGATTTGCTCTAAGGTGCCAGCAGTTTTGTCCAATGTCATTTCAAGTATCAATAGAGTGAAAGAGACAAATAATGCCTTGGTTTTATCATGAAAATAAATTTGATCTCATAGATTCCTTGAAATATTTCTGCAGTGGTATTTGAATTGATGGTTCCCAGGTAGGTCTCACGTTGGGATCTGCGGTAATTGTTATTGACAGGGACATTTGGGTTTGCAGTGAGAAAGCCACCATCTCATCTTAGCCCCAATGCATGAAATGTTGAAAGAAACTTAGATTATTATTTGAGTATCATTAACATTAATCATGAATTGCTACCTAAGGAACACTGTTCCAAACAAAATTTATTAGTTTGAAAAAAACACCTTAATTTTGTTAGAGTTTCCAAGATTCTCTCCTTGGCCCTCTTCTAATGGTATACACCAGTGGTCGGCAAACTCATTAGTCAACAGAGTCAAATATCAACAGTACAACGATTGAAATTTCTTTTGAGAGCCAAATTTTTTAAACTTAAACTATAGAGGTAGGTACATTGTTATTAACTTAATTAGGGTACTCCTAAGGCTTAGGAAGAGCCACACTCAAGGGGCCAAAGAGCCGCATGTGGCTCGCGAGCCGCAGTTTGCCGACCACTGGTATACACTCTTTCTGGGCCATCTTATCCACACCCTTGACTTTCATTTTGTACACATTTGACTCCTAGTCTTGTACCTTCCACCAGGCAGTTCCTCTGAGCCCGCATTTCTAACCATTTCCCTGGCACCTTCCCTTGGTTGTCTTCAGGTACTTCCAATCCAAAGTTCCCTGAAGTGAACATCCTTCTTCTCACATCTCCTGCCCCTTTTCCTCTCTTAGGTGCCCAAGCCAGAAACTAGGAGGAAAATCCTAGACTCTCCTTTTCCCAACTCCATAACTAACTGATCCTCAGATCTTGTTGACTCCATTAATTTCCTGTGAATCATCCTACTAACCTGCAGCTCCATTGTAAGTCCCTGGAGAAGTGCCTGCTTCTGGTATCCTAACTGGTCTCTCTGATTAGATTTGCTCTACAACAATCCATCCCTTCTTACAGATATTCTTCTTACTAATACTGCTTTTTACTAAAACAGAAAATGACTATGTAGCTCCTCTGCTGAAAAGCCTTCATTGGCACCTTTAAGATAAAAAACCCCCAATAACTCAGAATGGCATACAGGATCTTGTAGTAGTACTCTTATCTCTTTTCAAGCCTCATTTTCCACTAAGCCCTCTCTGCTCCCAGTCACAACACTGTGTATACAGTTCCTTCAAAGTATTATACTCTTTCCTACCTTGGTGATTTTGCGCAGGCAGTTCCCTCTGCATACCAATCTTTCCCCTTCCATTTCCTTATCTGTATCACACTTATTCTTTAGTATTTAGGTTAAATACTCAGTGGACATGTCCTGACCCTTTAATCTATGTCCTCCTGTATATTCCCACAACTCCTGGAACATATCTCTAGCATAGCGCTTGCTACACTGTATGATTATCATTGAATGTCTTGCCTGTCTCCTCTGTGATACAATCTCTTATGTGCACAGTTTGTAATGTAGTGCTCATTTCTTTCCACAGTGCCTATTATGGTGTTGAATTTTAAAAAATGAACTAATTAAATTGAATAAAATAATTTTTAAAATTTTTATGTCTTCACATTTTTAGAGGAGAGGTATCTATATGATTCTGCATCAGCATAATTAAAGAATTATGGCAGAGTAATGCTACATTTTTATATAATATAATTTGAAAGTTATTTTATAGATTTAAGTAGGTTTCAATTGGTTTCATCCACCTGCCTCCTTTGTGGAAGCAGCATCATGCATTGAATAGTAAAGGGTCCTTGAGTTTGGATTTGGTCAGTAAGAAAAATCCCTTGTTTTTGCATAAATGTTTCCCCTTTCAATTGGGATCAGCCAAAGTATTCCTGTACAATAGTTTTTAGCTTCTTGAGATGAGCTTGGTAGGGAAGACTTTGGGTTGGGCCAATCTTACCAGTAAGCTGAATCCTAGAGAGGAGAATCCAGAAAGTGAATAGGGCCCTTTGCTCTTGCATATCTGGGATGGCCTGTTTGTAGCATTCTTCTGTAGATCCAGGCCATTGTGATTGCCATGAATCAGGCCTTAGGTTGATTTTCATCTTAGATTTTCTCTATATGGCTGAACTGTTGCTGTCAAGAGGCAGAATTAGTAATTGAATCAATTCTACCAGGAATTGATTGATGTCGTGAGAGCGATATTTGGGAAAGCTTCTTGAAGATTCATGAAATAAAGTGAGTATACACATGGAAGAGTATTATTAGAAGAATGTCATAATCTTATGTTTTCTCCTGTTAATTCTTAGAAATACACGGAAATTATTTCTTGAATGTAAAGACTCTTCAACATTTCACAGTTCAATGGTGAAAAGTTACTTTAGCAAGTTAGATTTATCCATTGCAGACTCCTACTCAAAGTTAAAGGCCTCTCATGTGACCCAGAAGTGAATTTGGTTTAGACAAACAATGTTTCTGACTTATCACTGGGAGGGCCCTGGTTGTGTTGACTACGGAAATCTTTTGATATTTTAGGAACCTTCTTATCACAATATTTTCTTTGGCCTATTTTCTTCCCTTATCTCTCTTAAAAAATTCTTGGTCAGGTTGGTCCCTCCTTTCTTTATTTTTATTTTTTTTAAATGTATTTTTATTGATTTCAGAGAGGAAGAGAGAGGGAGAGAGAGATAGAAACATCAATGATGAGAGAGAACCATTGATTGGCTGCCTCCTGCACGCCCCCCACTGGGGATGGAGCCTGCAACCTGGGCATGTGGCTTTGACCAGAACTGAACCTGGGACCTGTAAGTCCACAGGACTATACTCTATCCACTGAGCCAACCTGACTAGGGCCCTCCTATCTTTATACTTATGGCTAAAATATGTTTTGCCCATACCTTTATTTAGTTGATACACTATCTTACTCCATAGTAAATACTAAATTTTATTCCACGATATTGGAAAACAAGGTTTCTTTCATTTTCAAGGTTAATCAAATTTACTCTTTAACCTTATGGTTTTCTATGCAATATTATATGTTCATTTCTGTTTAGGTCTGGCTGTGGTTAAATGTACATTCTTTTACTCCTCTTTTAAAAATAATCTCTAATGAGTTTTTATTTTATCAAATGTGTTTTCTATGATATTTTTATTATTGGTATGATCACTAAATGCAGAATAAGGCCTCACCTGCCAGTGCTTCTGTTACATCACATCTCAATATTATTTTCATAATTTTACCAAATTTTCCCCTTACCTTAACCTAAGCCCTAAATATAGATTTTGATTCCCCAACACACTTTGTTTTCTGTGCTTATGCATATCAATTTGTTTAGTTTCTGTATACTGAATGATTTATATGATTATTTAAACAATGTTATTGTAAAATGTCAAACAATGTCACAAAAGGAAAATACATAGAACTAAAGTTTCCCTGCATTTCATTGTGCTATTGATTTAACAGTAATCTCATTAACTGTGCTACTTTCCAAAGTGACCATAAACATCACTTCCTAATGCTAAACAGACAAACTGTCCTTTGGAAACGAGTACAAATCATTTCCAGAGAGGACACAGTCATTGTAAAGCATCTTTTAGCTAGAAGCTACAGCAAATACAAGCTACAAAAGAACCAATCAGATATAAAAAGAAAAGCATTTGCAAAATAAATCTCGTGATGCACTTACGGAAGAGCCGTATGACATTTCCTTTTGCTGTTATAATGGTATACTATTTGGTTGACCAGCTGGCCAGCCAGCCCCTAAAAACTTCATTTCCTGTTTTGCAACTATAGGACTACAAATTAATGCATCTCCAGTGTTGAGCAAGGGCATTTTGGATCATTTAACTAACTCCTTTGTACAGGTTACCTTCCTTTATCAGCACCATAAAAATGAGACTGATGGCAGTATTTATAGTAACTGCGAAGAGTAGCTTACAATCTGGTGAGTCATGAACTCATTCTTTCCTGTTGCCCAGCATTTCTAGCAAAGCTGAAAGGTTGGAGAAAAATGAACCATACATTCTGTAAACAGACAAAGAAATGTAGAGATAGGTGAACTCTGACCATATTAAAGCCAAGATGAGAAATCATATTTTAAAATTAAGAAATCCACTGCATTATAGTGAGGCTCAAATTG
Organism: Myotis brandtii; assembly: GCF_000412655.1. Classification (NCBI taxonomy): domain Eukaryota; kingdom Metazoa; phylum Chordata; class Mammalia; order Chiroptera; family Vespertilionidae; genus Myotis; species Myotis brandtii. The sequence continues at coordinate 375,350 of NW_005353483.1, read as the reverse complement.
ATATAATCAGGTAGAATCAAAATACGCATCTGGCAAATACAGTAAAAATCATTTGGAGCCACAAAAATGTGTAGAATTTTTTCCACTTAGAAAAAATTTCCTCAGAGACAGTTCATTTTAAACTATCCTTGTATGGTATTTTAGTGATTTATGAAAGATGATGTTAGATTATTAAGTTAAATTTTTTTGTGTTGTGACTATTGTAACACTCAATGAATGAATACCATGTATATATTTCTGTGTTCTGCCACAGATAGGACTGGCATGGTGAAGCCTTCCTCTTTTGTTTTAGGGCTTAAATTGTTGGGTTGGATAGTATGGGAGAATTAATTGTATACTTAATAAATTCTTCCTGATGGGATGATGCTTTCAAAAGAACTCAGACACAGCTCCCTTTTTCTAAAATTTACTAGTAAATGTGAAATCTAAATCTACCCTTTTCTTCTTTGTTTTAGAAGAAAGCACACTGTCAAATTTTTTTTCCTAGCAATAAGATCTTATTATGGCTGGGAGGAGTCATATTCACAAGTGACATTAACCTTGGGTTTTTGATGCGTCATCTCTAAATGTCGTCAGATATAGAGTCTGTGACAGGATCTACTCTACAACCTTGAATGTTATTACTGGTTTACACCACCATGAATTAATATCTTAGAATAAATCCTGAAATTATCTTGTGACTATTACATTGTTTTGTGAGAGGTGGGGTAGGAAGAGTATTCAAAGCATTACCCTGCCAGATTTTAACATTTATATAATTTTTGCACCCTCATTCAGGTATTTCTTCCTTTTAAAGAAACAAGATGCTCAAAACAACAACAATAACAACAACAACAACAAAAAACAAAAAGAAAGAAAAGAAAGTGGCTCTTTTTTCTTAACTTCCAAGAGGCTTTGAGAATAAACACAAAGAAAAGATTGACGACCTAAATGATTTTTTCCCTAGAAATAACTGTATGTTTTTTAGAGGAGGAAAGTCTGATTCAAGGAAAGAATCTTACACAACAATTAGGGAGGAGATTCTAGGATTTGTTATAACTTCCTTGGTATTTGTAACTAGATAATAATATTATTCACAAATAGGGAGAATTATTTTGTTCCTTTACAAACTACAATGTGGCAAAAGTAGGTTTACAGTTACGAGTATGCAAAACCCAGAGTTTATTCTTGTATTATTATTTATTAATTATTGTATTATTTTCCATATGAACAACTATAAAGCTACTTTTGTCTCACCTGTATATGAAAGAAAAGAAAAGAGAAAGGACTAAAGATAATACACTATAAACATTAGCTAGCCATGATTTCAACAAGAGTCATTTGCCTTTGGATCATCCTAGCATCCACTGGGACACCCTTACATATGTTACTCTCCCCTGTTTTACCTGGGAATGCCCTCTTTCAGCAAAGCACAAATGCATGTAATGTTTGGACCTTAAACAGTCTTAGCACTCTCAAGTTTAACACCTGGGAAGCTATTTTTCTTGTTGTAAACTGCTTCATCAAGCATCCAAATTCTAAATGGAAAGTGGGATACTCTTCTCAGAAGTACTTGCTCCCATTACGCCTTCAGTGTTGCTTTCCCAGTTCATGTTTCCTATTTATTTTTATATCCACAATGTTTTGCTGCTTGGAACCCTGTGTCTAGCTCTATACATGCCAGCAGTCCCAGGCTCAGATCCTTATTTCCCCTTGATGGAACCAGCTGTGATACCTTCCCAAATCTGCAGCACTAATATATACTAGGTTCTCAAAGTGTGGTCCCTGGACAAAGAGCGTCAGTATCACCTGGGAACTTGTTAGAAATGCAAATATTTGGTCCCAAGAATTCTGAAGTTTCTTTAAAAAAATGATTCTAGAGAGGGAGGAAGGAAGAGGGAGAGAGAGAGAAGCATCCATGTGAGTGAGATACATCGATTGGTTACCCCCTCCCCAAATGCACCCTGACCAGAGATCGAATCCACAACCTAGGCATGTGCCCTGACCAAGAACCAAACCCGAGACCTTCTGGTGCATGGGATGACGCTTCAACCAACCAAACACATGGGCCAGGGCTGGGAATTTCTTACCCCTAAGAATAAGAAGCTTTGGGCATGGGCCCCAGAAATCTGTCCTTTAATAGATTAAAACCCTCTAGTGATTCCAATGGATGATAAAAAGTGAATATTTACGTTTTAATAAGGGGTAATATCTTCACCCAAAGAAATGCATTTTTTTTTGTAGTGAAATTCAGGTAATTAAGGAAAAAGGAGGTTATTCTACTGTCTTCAGATTATAGTACTAAGTAACTCCACCTGTACATAAAATGAATGTTGCTGTGGGTCCCAATGCTAAAATAAATCATTTAAAGCTGCAACAAACCAGATGGTAGGAAACTATAAGAGTGAATATAGTTGCATAGAACTAGGTTGGAAAAGATTTGGTTTTAGTTTGTTGAGTAGAAAAAAAGATTAAAAGGAAATTTGCCACTTTCTGTCAAACATGGGCAAGCTTTATTCTTTTTCACTATATCCTCACTACATTTGACCTTGAATGATTACAAGAATGGCTACAAAGCCTCTAAAATTAAAAACCCATTTTACTACAAAGGAATTTTTATGCAGTAGCTTTAATGTTGAACTTAAATTGAACTAGATTTCAAACTGCTTACTGTTATTAACTTTCTTAGTGGTTTTATGTAGCTAAATTAATTTTGTTCCTCGATTTTTCTTTCAATTGTAGACATTTTCAAACTATGAGTGTAGTATGGGGATAGGCTGTTAATAAAAATTATTGGGAAATGGAGAGAGGAACCAAGATGGCGATATAGGTAAACATGGTACCCACATCCTCCCACAACCACATCAAAATTACAACTAAAATACAGAACAACCATCATTCAGAAAAGCCGGAAATCTGCCTGAATGTAAGTCATACAACTAGAGCAGTGATTCTCAACCTTGCTGCACATTAGAATCACCTGGGAATCTTTTTAAAATCCTGATTTCTGGGCCTCATCCTCTGGAAATTCTGTTTCTTTGTTACTAATGTTGTGGCCCCACCCCATAACAAAGAAACAGAATTTCCGGAGGATGAGGCCCAGAAATCAGGATTTTAAAAAGATTCCCATGTGATTCTAATGTGCAGCCAAGGTTGAGAACCACTGAACTAGAGAATTAAAGAGGAAATCACATTGAGGCTGGTAGTGTGGCAGGCAGTTAGACAGACATGACAGAGCAAGGATGATAGGGCCAGGTACAGAAGGTCATCAGGGTGGAAAGCCCCAGGGGCCTAGCAAGGGACAATCACTTGTAGGATGGGACCTCGACCCCAGGGTGACTTTTCCTCCCCTAGCATATCACTGGTCCTGAGGTTTGGACCTCTGACCTTTCCTCCCTAGGGATAACATCTATGTTTCAGTTGTATTTCAGCTCTAGGCCCAGATAAGCAACAAAACCAGCCTCAAGACCAGATGCATTGAATAATGACTCCTGCCCTGGTGCCAGCCAATTAATCAATCATTAATCCTGAAAGGACAGACCAGGAAAACTGCTGAATATTCTATTGAGGTCTTCTCCAGGGACCTCCCCTAAAAATCTCCACCCTTAAAACCCTTAGGACAGAGGACCCCATGCGCTCTTCCTCCTGGAAGCATGCCTGAGCCTTTCCCTCTCCCTTCCTCCTCCCTGCCCCAGGCCTGTTACCATTAGCTTCCTCACTCCCAAGCTCCAAGGGCCCTTCCTTTACTTCTATAACTTCCTGAGCCCATTTCTTCTAGGAATTACTTCTTCTACCTCTGTGATTTACCAAATAAATGTTCTCTTACAGTTTAGGTATTGACTCTGAATTCTTTCCTAGCCAGAACCCAAGTACCAAGGTTGCTGAACCCAGGTTTGGTCTGACCCCACTGGTCTAACACCTGGTGTCTTTCCAGCTGCTTACAATAGTAGGAGGGGCAGATGCACTGAACGGAAGGGGCTGGTCCAACACCCAAGTGTGGCCTGTTTTTAATTGGAAGGGATATCTTGGCTGGGGAGGCCTCTTGTGATGAGCAAGTGGTCCCAGTCTCACACCAGACCCCTCAGCCCAGGGTTCCAGTGCTGGGAAGAGAAGTCCCTGAAATGTTTGGCTGTAATAACAATGGAAATTGTGGCCCAGTGACACGGAGACTACTGGAGACCAGGCAGTTCCTCTTAAAGGGCCAGCACACAGACTTACTTGGATTCACTCACTTGGAGCTCCAGCACTGGGGCAGCAGCTTGAAAGGATCCAGGAACATATGGGAAGAACTAAATTGTCTGACATCAGGGCAAGAACTCAGGGACAGCTTTCTCTCAGACAAAGTGCTCCCAGAGGTCATTGTTCCTATGCTGAGACCTCCCCGACACAGATCTGATGGGCAGGCACCATATATGAGTTTCCATCAACCTGGCCCACACTGTTTGCCCCACCCTGGTAATTCCCTGAGACTCAGCCCCCCTAATTTGTAGTCCCACCCAAGCTGTTTGCAGTGGCTTGTCTATATGAATGACCTGTCCTGGCTCAGGATTCAGACTTTACTAAAATCTCTCAAACAAGTATTGTAGTTACTGGACTCAGCATGCCCCATACCTCTCAATAAGTGGCCCCAGGCCTGGCACTAGCAGCAGCCTGCCTTGGTTCACAGTTTGATCTCTCCTGGGCACCTCCAAGCCCAAAACAAATAGCGGCCATCTGCAGATCACTCTGTAGCTCTTGCTGGGTGACCCCAGGCAGTGGATGATTTTGTACCTCTAGGAAGGCCCCAGAACCAGTGCACCTGGTAGACAGCTTCAGACCACGCCAGATTATAACTCTGCCACACTCAAGGGGAAGATTCAGTGAGCACCAAAGCCTCACTGAAGCAAGTCCTACTCCATAGGGTGTCTCCTACACAGCAGCGAGGAGAAGAAAAAAGATAAAAATTTGAACAGTAAAATGGCAATAAATACATATCTATCAATAACTGAATCTAAAAATCAAAATAAATGAACAAGGAGTCTAATGAACAAAATAAACCAATGAATAAAATAAAACCAGAGGAGGCATGGAAACATGGAACAGACTGATGAATCTCAGAGGGAAGGAAGGAGGGGTGGTGGGAAGAGATTAACCAAAGAACTTATATTCATACATGGATTACCTATGAACACAGGCAATAGGGTAGTGAAGGCATGGGGTAGGGCAGGAACTGAGTGGAGGGGGGTAAAGGGGGGACAGAAGAGGGGGACATCAACAATAAAGATTTTTAAAAATGCAAAGAAAACCTATTGGAAAATGTTTTTATAATACTTGATTCTTTATAAAATATGATCATGATATCAGTGTCCATATCATACTAATATAACTAAAGCATGCTTTCCCTTTTGTGCTTTTTCACTGATACCACTGTTAACTGGAGTTAGATTAACTAGGAAAACCTAAAGGCTTATATGAATTATATATTCATCAAACTATCATTGTGGTTGAGAATTTAGGCACTATTTTCAGCCCCAGTTGTGTATTACAATGAAATGTAGATTAAAAATATATAAATGCCCAATCTTGTCAATAAAAACAAAATGTGTATGCAACACCAATGGTTGATTATGTCATGGGAACCAATCCCCTCTCCCTCTTTTTGTGGGAGCATATGGCTGGCACACAGTAGTAGGCTTATGAATTGAATAACTGAATACTTTAGTAAGATAAAGCAATTTAAACAGAAAGGATTTAGTTAATTTTTAGTTAAGAGTGTGAATGACATTTAACTCTGGGAAGACATGCTGGAGGGAGCAGAAAAAGTGATCACTTAAGTGATCAAGTATATGAGGATCCCTGAGGGTTTCACATAGACCTTACAAAGTGGAATTTGATAGCATTTGTACCTGCATCTCAAAGGGTCTTCATAATTTAAGAGTAGTTTGGGGAGCAGGGAAGAATCAGAAGAACACCAAGTTTCCCAGAAGCTGGCAAGGCAGTGACTGTGACTCTGTGATTGCCTTGAATATCTCGTATGGAGCTCTTCCCATAAAGGTCCAAAGCTACTGACATGTGGGTGACTACAGCAGTCGAACTGGTCTAAGTCTATGTCTGGTCTATCTCATGGCATAAGTAACATTTTTTGAGTCTGGCATTTTCCTTCTAATTCTCTCAAAGCACAATGCAAATATTTATTGATCTTCCCAACATCTGACAAAGAGGATAAAAAAAAAAAAGATTTTATAAATTGCAAGTGGGTGGGTGGGTGTGCTAAGAAGGAATTTAAGGATGCCTTGTCCTCAGTTCTAACCACCCTATTGTGTTATCTGTGTGATAGCATAGTCACCGTGTGATACAAGTTCGACTTTTCAGTCAGAGAGGTCTGGGTCTGAATCCCAGATCAATCACTTAATTCGCCTTGTGGCATTGGACAGGTTACTTAGCCTTCTGAACCTCAGTTTCTTCATCGGTAAAATGGGCACAGAATGCTAGCTTACTGTAAACATTAAAAATGCTGTGTGTAAAATGTCTGGCTCTCAGAAATTTCTCAACACTTACTTAAAGTGATAGTAGTTCTTTTATCTTTAATGTTATCTATTATGTCACACAAAGGGGCAATGTAGTCATTGGGCGTTTGCTGTTTTCAGTAGAATTTCTCAGTTGTGCATAGATCACAGTCCTGAGCTGACTTTTAAAACTACTATGACAAGCCATTGCAATGAAAAATTTTAATCTTATCTAGGATGTATTTGTTAGTCTGTGGTCAAGCTCTTAGCCAGATTTTTTGCAAGATTCCTTTGAAAGTCCTGAAAGGAAGAGTTCGTTTAGTATTTACAGCTGATCACTTTTTATGTGTTTTATGAATAAGCAACATCTGGAATTAACATCTATTTATACAGTTTATTTTTTTTAAAAAAATAAAGCCAACAGATGATTCCTGCTGGCACTCTCCCGATGTGTCTTGGTCCAAGTCTGCAGGGTGATATCCCTGGGACCAGCCATTTCTTCCTGACAGCCCCCTCCGGTGAAGCAGGCCCAGCTGACCTCTGCGGGGCTCCCTGGGGTCGGGCCACTGCCTGGCCCTCTCTTGCGCTCTCTGGGCTGTCCCCTCTGCCTGGTCCACTCCAGCTGCTTCCCATTCATTTCCTGGCTTCATTGCTCGCAGAAGGCTTGGGAATTCTTCTCAAGTGAGGCGGTGATCAGCATTCTTCACAGCTGGCAGTTTTCCTGCCAAATGGGAGTCTTCCTCTTGCAGCCCCCACCTGCCTGCAGCTGAATTGCTTCTGGATGTGTCCATGGCAGCTGGAGCTCAGAGCATGTGACACCACCTGAGCTGAATTCCTTCCTAGGCTGCAGGGGAGGCCACCAACTGCACACTTCATTCAGGGCCCTGGAAATTCCCCCTGCCCTGCCTCCCATCCCCAACCTGAGGTGAAACACCATCTAAGCAGATTTCTAGATGTTCCTCTTTTGCCCTTCTACCATTTCCCCAAATGGGAGCACTAGGGCAAGTCAGCAGAGCGTGGAATTAGCTAATTGTGGGACACACCAGAGGTCCAGACAGGAAACAGGGGCCACGAGTAGGTTCAAAGAGTTGATATGACAGGGTTGGCTGAACATTCTCCGCTGTGGATACATGGAGCCTGCCGCTGCCTGATAGGGTTTCTGTGCCTCTGTGGGTGTCCTCCGCTGGCCTCCCTTGCACAGGGCCTGAAGTTCTAGTTCCTACCCCAACTTCCTCTTTCCAGTAAAAGCAGGGTGTGGTGCAGCATTTCCAGAGTGTCTGTGGAACAGTAATCCCCTGAGGTGCTCCCTGAGGGAAGGTTTCCGTGGTTGAATAGCACTGTACAACGCCATGTACTGTACACGCTCAAGAAGATTCAGAGGGCATTCATATGTCATAGGCTCTTGAACATCCTGCTTTCCCCAGAAGTCCCAAAAGTTACAGGACTACAGAATGCTTCTTTCAAGCAACACCTAGCAACAACCAGCTAAGTTAATGTTCAATGGACATACTGCTCCTTAAACCCACCAAGAACACACCCACCTCAGGGCCTTTGTCCTTGCTGTTCTCTCGGCCTGGAATGCTACTTCTGTGGCTAGTCACATGACTCACTTTATTCAGGTCTCTGCCCAGGAGCTCTCTTCCCTGACTATCCCATCTAAAAGAGCCTCCATTCAGCCACTTTACTTTCTATTTATCTCCTTCCCCTGCTTCATTGTTATTTTTCATAGCATTTAGAACTCTTGGCATTATGAGTCATGTAATTGTTATTATGTAATCATTAATTTATTTTTAATAAATCTATTGTACTTAAAGTGGAAGCTCCGTGAGGGCAGACACGGCTTTGCTCACTGATGTACCTTCAGTTCTGGAATGGTGCCTCGTGCAAGGCTGGCACTCAACAAATAGTTGAATGAACTGATGAATAGTGGAGAAGAGCCCAGCTCTGCCTCTTTCCCTCTTGATGTGACCTTGAACAAATCCCTTCATGGCTTGGATCCTCTATTTCTTTATATATTATGAGGAGAACAAATAATACCCATCCTGCCTGTTTTATAGAAACATGAGGAGGATCAAACAGGAGCTTGGCTGTGATAGTGCTTCATAAACTGCCTTAGTCTGTTCCAGCTGGGAAGTCCAAGATCAGGTTGCCAGCAGATTTGATTTTTGGTAAGAGGTCAATTCTTGGTTCATAGGCAGCCGTCTAAGAGCACTAATCCCATTTATGAGGGCCCCACACTACCTCTAAATACCATTGCACTGGGCATTAGGTTTTATATCCTATACAATAAAACCCTAATATGCAAATCGACCGAACGGCAGAACGACCAGTCGCTATGACGTGCACTGACCACCAGGGGGCAGACACTCAATGCAGAAACTGCCCCCTGGTGGTCAGTGCGCTCCCACAGGGGGAGCGCTGCTCAGCCAGAAGCCGGGCTCACGGCTGACGAGCACAGCGGCAGTGGTGGGAGCCTCTCCTGACTCCACTGCAGGCGGGCGATAAGGAGTGAGGGGTCCCCGACTGTGAGAGCCCGGACTATGAGAGGGATGTCTGACTGCCGGGGGGATGGGGCCTAAGCCAGCAGGCGGACATCCCTGTGGGGTCCAGGACTGCGAGAGGGTGCAGGCTGGGCTGAGGGGACCTCCCCCCCCCCCCAGTGCACGGATTTTGTGCACTGAGCCTCTAGTATATATATACTAGAGGCTCAGTGCACAAAATCCGTGCACTGGGGGGGGGGGGAGGGGGGGGCCCCCCACCCCGGCCTGTGCCCTCTCGCAGTCTGGGACCCCTCGGGAGACAACGACCTGCTGGCTTAGGCCTGCTCCCGGGTGGCAGAGGGCAGGCCCAATCCCTAGGTGCAGCCCCTGGTCGGGCTCAGAGCAGGGCCGATTGGGGAGTTGGGGCGCCGCCCCCTGTCATGGACAGAGCAGGGCGGATTGGGAGATTGCGATGCCACCCCCTATGACGCACAGAGCAGGGCCCATCAGGGGGCTGGGGAGCTCCCCCCTGTCACGCACAGAG
>NW_005353483.1:342650-364730 GCF_000412655.1 Myotis brandtii | reverse complement strand
TTTTTTTTTTATTCTGGGCCAAGGCCTCTGCTGCTGAAAGCAGGTATCTGGTTTGTTTCGGTTCTATAATCGAAACACTGTATCATCTCCAGCTCTGAGATCCCTGCCGGCTGAAAGCTGGTTTCTGGGGTTTTGTTTAGCTTCTATATTTGTTACAATGTTTCAAACTGCCAGCTCAGAGGCCGGCAGCGGCAGGCGGGGAACGTTGGAGTCCTCCTTCACTGAAGCAAGCAAGCCTCATGTTCGCTTCCAGCTGCCTGGCTGCTGGCCGCCATCTTGGCTGGCAGTTAATTTGCATATCGCCCTGATTAGCCAATGGGAAGGGTAGCGGTCATACGCTAATTACCATGTTTCTCTTTTATTAGATAGGATTATTGATTTTAGAGAGGAAGTGAGAGGGAGAGAGTGATAGAAACATCAATGATGAGAGAGTCATTGATTGGCTGCCTCCTGCACACCCCCTACTGGGGATCAAGACTGCAACCTGGGCATATGCCCTAACCGGGAATCAAACCCATGACCTCTTGGTTCATAGATTGATGCTCAACCACTGAGCCACATTGGCTGGGCTGGGCATTAGGTTTTAACATGAGTTTTGGGGTAACACAACCAATCAGACTGTAAAAGAGGCTAAGCAAATACAAGCTATTATCAAAGATAAAATGGAAAAAAATGCAGAAAAGGGAGGAAGCCCCCATGGTGGAGATCAGATTCTCTGGGAGTGTGAGGATAAGTCCTTTTGATAGTAGGGAGGGACCAAGTAGGAAAAATGGAGCAGAGGTTGTGTGACCAGAGAGGAAAGACCCCTTGGTACTGTCCTCAATTGCAGGGAACAAGGGAGAAGCACTTAAGGTGGGCAGGGAGGGGGGAGGGAGAGAGAAGAAAGTGCTATGGTGCCTCTGACAGTTTTTTAAACAAAGTTTAATCTGAAGGAAAGCCCTATGGCATATGTTATCTAGGTTTTATTTACAAGGAACTTCAGGCAGTGGGAACTTCAGTACTGTACCCAAGGCCATACAGGAAGAGAGAGTCCAGACCCAAATGGTGACCTGAGGCTGTGTGACCATGCAGTCTTGGCTCCCACAGCAACTAATGGGGTCTGCTCCTCACCCTGTTTGAAGGTGGCACTGTAAGAGCAAGTGCAAGGTCAACCACGGGAACATCTGCTAGTCGCTTCCTCCCCTCTGTACAGGAAAAGAGTTTAGGTCATAAATCTACAAACATTGCTGAAACATAGGACTACCCACTGGGATTGTTCTTTAGTGGAGGGAGCAGGGTAAGGAAAGAAGAAGGTAGGAAGTTAAGATGGTTTGGACTTTGCTACTGGGGGAAATGTGTGAACATTCAGAAAATTTGAATTTTGGTTTCACCACTTTCTTCTGTCCTCGGACATTTTTTTATTTATGTCAAATAAATATTTTTATTGATTTCAGAGAGGAAGAGGGAGAGATAGAAGCATCAAGGGTGAGAGAGAACCATTGATTGGCTGCCTCCTACACGCCCCTCCCCGGGCCTTGGACATTTTTTGAAGCTCTCAGTTTCCTCACCTGCAAATGGAGACATTAACAGTCCTTCTATCTCAAAGCTGTGTTAAAACAAGTTTCTAGGCCCAAGATGGAGCTGGTCCTGCTTAAGTGTCAGGTCAACAAACCGTAACTTTCCTGTCCCTGTAAATGCTCTGCCTGACCTGAAACACAGTAAAATTCAGTCAGCCAGTCCCCAGTGCTAAGTCAACTCGGGTCTTCTCATCCCAAACAAGGTTAACTATGTGGCCCCAGCCAATCAGATAGTTTCTGTCTGTCTCTTCCTTGTTCTTTATCCAATAAAGCTTCTTGTCTCCTGCCCCATTTTGCACTTCTCTGAACGTGAACTGCATGAGGTGTTAAATAAAGTTTTGTATCACCGAAATTGTCTTCTTGCAAATTTCAGGTGTCCAACTAATCATTTTTTTGAACAGTTGTGAGGACGATGTGAGATAATGCATGTGGAACACCTGGCACATGGTAAACACTCAGGGTTGTTTTTATGATGAATACCCTCTCTGTTCACTGTGAGGATATGCCTTTCTTGAAGGAAAGAACTGTTTTACTCATCTGTGAGCCTCAGGAAGCCTTGTATATAGTAGGTGTTTAATAACTGTCTGTTTAATGGAATAGAATCCACATTTTAACAAATCCCAGTGTGTTGCCATTGGCCCCCAGACTTCTCAAAAATAAGACTATTATAATCAGCATGCTCTCCTTGCAGGTATTGTCAGGTTGAGTGTTTGAAGCTCCACTGTCCTAAAAATAAATTCCTGGTGTATTTCTTGAAAACATATCCCACACCTCCAAATGTCACTTTATATTCTGAACATGCACTAGTTACCTTGTGACCTATTGTTCTGTGGTCCTCCCTGGGAGCCTGATTTCACGGAGCAGGTAGAGGCCTTGGGTACATGAAGATATTCAGTTGCAGAAATCAGAAGACTGAAGGTCTGAACGGCTTTGCAGAGAAAATTGTCATTTTTGTTTCCTCTGGGTTACCTGCTTTTTCATGAGATGGTCAAGCGTGCAGAGAGAAAATTGATTAGGCGAGTCATCCCTAACAGTATTAATATCTTTGAAAGGCCTTGTAAATTAGGCATTTGTTAGGGAGAATTGCTTTAGAAACATCCACTGTCCATTTGGGACAAATAACTCTATGGTACTGACTGCAGAAATCATTTAGGTTGTGCAGGTCAAGCTTCATGAATAGCATTTCATTACAGAGAGATGGCAAGAATGATTGTCTTATTAAGAAGCACTGTGGTGATGAAACGTGATTAAAGTGAGTCAGAAGAAATGACCATGCAGGGGTCAAGAAAGGATAGGGGTGGGGCTTAGTCATGGAAATACAGGCCCGGATGAATTAATTGTATGGGTGTTTGTTTATAATAATTATGCATAAGTGTTTGAATAATAATCACACCCCCAAATTATGTGAAAATTATACTCCTCTCAATTGCATAAAACAGTTTACATGCCCATTATCCAACTGAGCCAGGGAACGTGTAATGATGTGAAACCTAAGATCTCCGCAAAATGTTTCCATAAAAAGGGATGCTCAGTTTTTCCTTTGCTTCTATTTGTCCATTTCAAAAGAATCAAATTTCATTGTGTCATATAAATAAGTATCGGAAGGTACTAGCTCCTGCTGTTTCAGTAAGCTACCTTATATTTAGAAATTTTCTGTGGTTTTCAGTTAAATATATTTCCTGCAGAAAAGCAATTCTCACAACCTGACCTAAGTAGAGGCTGTTTCTAATGAAACGAAGGAATTTGTGATGTCATCTTACGTGGCAATCCCTCAGGAGGGGGAGGATCAGAAAACGCAAAACCCTCTGGTTATATAGAGGAATGTATCAGAAAGAAATGTATCAGAAGCTCATTACGCATGTCACAGTTTGCAGCAAAATACAGCCCTACAGAAAGAAGGTCTGAAGTTTATGTAACTTGGCTTTGGAAGCGGTGACAAACCACACAGATCAACAGCCTCCCTTTTGAGCAAATGTGGAAAACCACTTGTTAGTTCCTCTCCCCAAAGCACCCCTCCCTGCGGCTCCACTTTGTTTTTAAACTATTTTATTTTTGGTAAAAGTTAGGCTTACCAAGCGCTCAAATACATGAAAGCTCCTTCCGTCTATTCCAGCAGAGAGAGGGGCCCCAATATGAACACCGGTGCAGCACGTGTAATAGGCGGAGCGTTATTTTATTAACAGTTGGCCCCAGAATTCCTCTCCGGAAGGGAAGTGTCTTAACTTTGGAAAACATCCTGATAAGACCTGGAGAGTAGAAGAGAGCCCCCCGAGGGGCTAGGGTGTGGGCGGAATGTTTCTGAGGCGAACTGAGCTTTTGGGCAGGAACTTCCCAGCTGCGGCGTCTGGGCAGGGAGGGGCTGCGGCCAAGGAGGGGGCGGAGAGCGGCTCGCATCTGCTCCACGTGATTCTTCCTCTCCTGCTTTTTTTTTTTCGCTGAAATTACTGAACTGATAAAATACTTGGTGCAAGTGTTTGTTTTTTGTTTGTTTGTTTTGTAGAAACTTTTGTAAGGGTTGGCTGGGCTCGTGTCTAGATCCACGGAGAGCAGCGTTAATTGGTGTGGACCCAAGAGTGGAGGCAGAGAAAAGCCCCTGAGAATAAGTGTTTAGAAATTTTTCATAAATTGTGGGGAGGCCTCTGGACAGTCACAGATCTAAATGGGTTTACTGAATATAAGTTGTGCTATAAAAAATAAATGGGTTTACTGAAATCTTTGAGGGGGGGAGAGAGCCCCGCCCCGCCATCCACCCACCCACCCCAGTCATGGTTAAATCCGCTACTTTATGGGCAGAATCACTACTTTGTGAACTGTCATCGTCAGTGTCTTAAGAGACTGCATGGACAGGTACTTGGAAACATGACTATAAAATACACCAGGCATCACAGTTGATTTTGCAGCCTTTGAACTGCTAGACTTCAAAATAATGTTAATTTAAGAGGCTGGCCGATGGAAAACAATGAGCTTTAGTAGAATAACAAAGAACTTTAAGATTCTAGCCTTGCCTTTCATAAACATCCAGTAACTCCAGTTTTTCAAAATTAATTCAAAATCCTGAGCATGAGGGATAAATTCAGAACCAGATAAATTGGGTATCTAATATGACCAAAGGATTCCTCATTAACCAAGGTTGCTAAGTTGCATGTGAAGATAATCAACTCTTTGCACATGATCATCTCTCTTCTGGGATCCAATCCAGAGGACCACAGAGTAAATCAATAGGCAAAAATATATTGGACAAAGTTCACAGTATCTTAGGGATTTGGGGGTATGAAAATAATAATAATAATACCCAAAGAAAGGTTTCAATGTCATCAGATGCTTCCGACAGCTGGACTGCTCTGACCCAGAATTTCAGAAGCATCACCTCCTGAGAGACGCCTTCTCTGGCCACTTCTTACAAAGTTTTTTCCCTGCACATCACCCTTTGAATGCTCTCCACAACACTTATTACCAGCTGAAGTGATTCTGTTGGTTTGTATTTTACCTGCTTTGGTCTGTCTGCCAGCTATTGCTCTACCAGACCATAAAAGCAGAGAACTGATGCTCCTTGTTCATTGCTGCTTCTCAAGCTCTAGGAAAATGCCTGGTACCCAATCAGAGCTCAATAAATGTTTGTTGAATCATTTAATGAATTCCACTCAGCATCTAATGTGTAGAGATCATCAAAATCCTCACAGGCCACTACAAACCTAGTGTGGCTATTATTACAAAGGAAAGATACTAACGGATTCCATGGCTGGTATGTTGATCAAATTCCTTTTTATTGGCATTCTAATCTTGGATCGTGTAAATGATGATCACATTATACCTATCAGGATACTTTGCTAGCAAAAAATTCAGAAATATAGCCTCTCTGCACTCAAAGCAAATCTAGAGATTCAATTAAATGATATAACAGTAGAGTTGAGTTCAGTTTTTCATATGGAGGAACGTTTTGGTGTTCAATTTTAGCTTTAGGTTAATAACATTATTCGATTACATTCTAATAGAAGGGGGGATCATTAGAAGTATAGATTTTTTTTTTAATTTAAGAAAAAAATTCAGTGGTGGAAGCTAGATAATAATACCCATTTATAAGAGTTAGCAAGGTTTAGTATTAGTTTGGTTAAATTTTTTGAAAATATAATTATGAATAGGAAATGTAGAAATGTCTTCAAAATGAGAACAAACACCAAGAATGTTCTTTAGCTCCATATAATGGATAATTAAAAGAAGATATTTCAGTATAAAAATGCATTGTTTTGAGAGTATAGAGTTATTTTTCTATTTCATATCTTAATATTTTAGGTTTTTGGGTTGATAATTGTGCCGCGCCAGCACAGCCAAGGGTGAACCTGAGTGGGAGCAGTGAAGGATTAGAAAAGACAGACAAGAGAAGAAAGCTGGGTCTGGGTGGGACACTGCCCTCTCTGATGGAGAGAGACAGTGCCACAGCCTGTAAGCTGTCTCTTTATTTTACGTATAGCCAAATTCCATGAGGCAAAGTAAGGGCGTGGTTACAATGTTCTCGTGGGTTTCAAATCTACTCAGTTACATGCACCTGAACTCTATCAAGCCCACATCACTCAGGCAGGTGGGGCCACATGTTCGGACCATAGGTTCAAGCTCACAACTATAGCTGTTGGCTATAACTGTGCTGGGAGGGCTTTGCCCTCCAAGCTGGGATTTGCACGTGGCCATGAGTGGACTGTGCCCTCTCATTAGTCCAAGGCTTGAACCTGTCCAAACACTGTAGCCGCTCTCCACAGATAATCTCATTTCTGATATCATAGGGGCCTGTTTTATAATTAACTAGGATTGTTAGATATAAAAGTTATTAATTGTATTCTATGTATATTATTTTCTCCACCCTCATAAGAGAAGAATTACAGAAGTACCGCTGAATTAAGCTGAGTGCATAAAAGAAAGTTCCAGAAAAATTTCAAAATCTCCTTTCTGAAATTGGCATATGCATATTTGTTACTGGTAAAGAAAGAACTGTTTTCAGGTGTTTATGCACAAATTGTTTTGGTTTTGTCTCCACAATGTACAGAAATAGTTACTTATTTCTGCATAACAAACAAATTACCATAAAACTTAGTGGCTTAAGACAATAATAAACATTTCTCTCTTACAGTTTTTGTGAGAAATTAGGGAGCAGCTTAGTTAGATGTTCTGGCTGGAGAGAGTTTCATGAGGTTGTAGTCACCAAAGGCTGACTGGCGCGGGAGGATCTGCTTCCTAGATGGCTCACTCACATGGCTGGTCCCTCTGTGCTGGTTGTTGACAGGAGACTCTGGTCTTCATGATGTGCACTTCTCCGTAGGGCTGTTTGAGTGTCTTTACAATATGGTGGTTGATTTTCCCCAGAGCAAGAGATTCAAGTAAGCCATGTGGAAGTTGCTCATTTTTTTATAACCTAATTTTAGTCACAGACCATCACTTCCACCATGTTCAACTAGTCACACAAACAAATCCTTATACAATGTGGGTAGGGGTTACATGGGGGAATAAATACAAGGAGGTAACAATCTAATCACAGTGAGAAATATCAGAGTTTTCTCTTGAAATCTAACACTGTTATGAATTTTGAATTGATTACCAATGCTCACTAAAAAGTGCTTTGCAAATTATGGGGCAGTGATGATGGAGCAAAAATAAAAATAGCATTTAATAAAAAGGCCTGATAAGTGTATAAATAATATTTTCTCCCCCAGATTATGAACAATGTACATCATCATGTTGGATAAAGCAAATAAGTAAATACTTTCAAATCTGCTCCATAAGATTATAAACATACTCTGCTTTGGGTGGAGAATGAGATCAGATAATTGAAAAGAAGAGATGAAGGAAGGGAAAGATTGGAAATTAAAATACTAGGGTCCAGAGAAAGAAAAAGTAGTAGAAGAAGAGAAGGGAAAGGAAAGGGGATAAAAGGGATGGGAGAGAAGATGAAAAGGAGCGATAACAGCAGAAGATGTAGAAATCTAATATTTATAATAATAAAAGCGTAATATGCTAATTAGACCAGACGTCCTTCCGGACATCCTTCCAGATGAAGCTGGGGCTTCGAGGGAAGCCCAGGTCCTGGGTGCCAGAGGGAAGCCGGTGCCAGCAGCTGGGAAAGGAAGGCCTATTCTTGCACGAATTTCATGCATTGGGCCTCTAGTATGGAAATAAGCAAAAGACAGGTAGGACAAAGGGATAATGGACACTAAAGAGAGATGTAATTGGTGAAAAGATCATGAGAAGGGGAGAGAGAGTTGAGAGAGAGAGAGAGAGAGAGAGAGAGCTTTCTCATATCTTTTCTACCAGTTTTTAGGTTTTTCTCCACCTTAGAAAAGAGCCAGGGACTTGCATCTTCCTTCTCGGTTTTGTCACTGTGTTTTCCTAGCTTCTCCAGAGCTCCCTTTAAGGCCTGGTTCTCAGAACCCTGTGTTCAGACTGGGTTGGATAGGGGTTTCTGGAGAGGAGAGTGGAATGGACATTTTATTTAATATCCAACTTGTTCTTCTTAAGGACACACTATCTTGTTGGATAATTGTTTTCTACAAGTAATGAAAAAAAAAATGTAATTTATCAGAAAGAAAAGATACCCAGAAATAAGCAAATGATTTTCTAAGATATTTTTGGTTCTGTAAAGTTATTACCATATATGTGTTTGTTCCCTTTGTGTTTCTGCAGATTAGTATATTTCATTTTGGGTTTTGATTCAGAGTTCACTTTAGTTCAGGTTCCTGATTCAATTAAGGTTTCTGTGATTGAAGCAAAATTCTGGTTAAAAAAGTTCTGACTGGACTAGTTTCCTTAGCCAATACTTGAAAATTTTTTAAAAAATTGATTTCTTTTAGAGAGAGAGGAAAGGAGAGAGAGAGAGAGAGAAAGAGAAACAATGTGAGAGGGAAACATCGATTGTTGCCTCCTATAAACCCCCTACCAGAGATCGAGCCTGCAACCCAGGCATGTGCCCTGACCAGGAATCAAACTGGCAACTTTTCAGTGCACAAGATGCCACCCAACCAACTGAGCTACATCAGTTGGGCACCAATGCTCTTTTCTTTTAAAAATGAGACTATTACATAATTTGTGCTTCAATAGATATAGGGAAAATCTGGATAAGAAGTTTTCATATAATGAAATATTAAATGAATAAATTGATATCTGTTTTTCCTCTATATTTACAGCTTACTTTCTGATGTACAAGTTAACTCACAAAGATAAATTTAATCAGAGCTGCTCACACAATATGCAATCTTTTTTAAAAGACTATCTCCTGCCCCATTCTTCCCAAACTGGCTTATTTTTCAAAAACAATTTAAATTAAACAATTTCAAATATGTAATACTTTCACAGAGTTCAAAATTCATCCCTCTTAAAATTCATTGGATTTCTTTAATTTGTAATTTGGTTCATTCACTTGGGAAAACTCTCATTTATTATCTCTTCAAATATTGTCTAATTCTCGTTTTTTTTTCGTTTGGAACTCTGATTAGAGGCATGTTACTTTCTCAATTTACCGTCCATGTGTTTTAACCTTTCTTTTATGTTTTACATCTCTTTGGCTCTTTGTGCTTCTTTCAAGACAAGTTCTTCTGGTCTATCCTCCATTTATAATTCTTTCTTCAGCTATGCCTAATATGTTGTTAAAAACCATTCATTTAGTTTTTACTTACAATTATTATAATTGTCAGTTTTTTAGGTTCCATTTAATTCTTTAAAAAAATCTGCTTGATCATCCTGTATAATTTCTTATTATCTGGATTTATTTCCAAGCTTGACTTTAATTTTGTAATGTGTCTGACAATTCTAACATCAAATGCTTTGCAGTTCTGCTTCTGCTTTCTATTATTTCTGCTGGATTTTGCTCTAGTGCTTGGTCTCTGGCAGGACTGTGAGCCGCTCATTTTCTTTAGGAAATTGTTTGTGAGCATCCTTTGAGGCCTTGGATGATGGTGAGTTCTTCCAGTGGGGATTTATTTTTGCTTTGACTGCATGTCTGGGAACACTACCAGTTCTTGCCTTTTTTTTTTTTTTTTTTTTTGCATCATCCAGGTTGTGTGAATCTGTGCTCTGAATCCCCATGAGGATTAGCTTGTCATTCCAGCTCATCAGGGGACTTCCTCTCCTTTATTATTGCCTCGTTGGGGCAGGAGCTGTGATTTATCCTTCCACCAAGGGTTCATCCTTATACCAGTCCTTTGGGATCTGAATAGCCTATTAGATCCCCCAAGCAGGCTGTGGGCTTTTGTGTTCACATATCCTGAGGCCATGGCAGCCAAGGTTGAGAGTGGCCGGGTTTGCCAAATGCTTTCAGTGTCCCATTCATTTCTGGTTCCCATCTTCACTAAGATTTTGGCTGAATAATTTCTTCCTAACATTCCTGTGATGCTTTAAATATTTTACAAAACTTTAATATTTTCAGTTGTTTCAGCTGGAGAGTTGCTCCAGTTATTTAGCCCATGCTATTATTGGAAATGGAAATCCTAGTACACATTCAACAGGTACAAAAGGATTTACAAGAATAAGTCTCCTTGTTATCCCTGTCTTCTTGATCACCATGTGATCATCTCGGTAGTGAAAGTACATTTGATAAAATGCAAAGCCCATTCTCACGCTCACCCACATGTAAATACAGACTCTTAGAAAATTATCAATAGAAAGGAAACTTTAAAAGCTTAATAATGGTTTACTTTACCATAGTTTAGTGATGAAAATTTGGAGGCATTCTTGTTAAAGAAAGAGCAAGACTAAGAGGCCTTTGGCAGCACTTCTCTTCAGCATGGTATTGGCAGTCCTAGCAAATGCAATAAGACAAGGAAAAGAAATAAGAGATTGAAGAGGAAGAGAAAATCTTTTTTTTTTTTTTTCAGGACAAGGAACAGTTTATTCTCACAGCTGAGCAAGGACGAGGCCCATAGTCTCGATAGCAGCAGAGGCAGCCCCCTCTCAGCCTCAGCCCTTGCCTCTTGGTCTGGCAGCTGCAGGTGGGCCGGGTCATGAGCCAGGGTGACAGCCAGGGCAGCAGCCCACCCGCCATGGGATCTGGGCTGGCCATGGAGCAGCAGTGGGCAGCAGCAGCAGCAGGTTACGGAGGGGGCGTGGAGTGTTAGTTGGGCTGGCTGATTCCCATCCTCCCATGGGTGGTGCTTGGTGAGGGTCGGGGGTACAGGGGGCCCGGACTGCGAGGTGGGGGCATCTGGAGCGGCTCAGTCGGCTGTGAAGATGCGGCTGGAAATGTCATCTAGGAGCCAGTCGATGCCGGGCAGCAGGTTATCCCCTGTGACCGCGCTGCAGCCCTGGATGCACCAGTGGTGGCTTCGGATGGAGTCCAGGTCCAGGGCCTCGCGAATGGCTTTAGAAGATAGTGCTCCAGGCAGGTCCTGCTTGTTAGCAAAGATGAGGAGGGTGGCTCCAGCCAGGCGCTCCTCCACCCCGCTGGCAGTCCTGCATGCGCTGGCAGTCCTGCATGCGCTGGCAGTCGGCGCTGTCCACCACCCAGATGAGGCCGTCCGTGCTCTCAAAGTAGTTCCGCCAGTAGGACTGCAGGGACTTCTGGCCGCCAACATCCCAGATGTTCAGCTTGAATCCTCGGTGCTCCAGGGTCTTGATGTTGAAGCCCAGGGTCCGGGAGATGGTGTCGATGTCTTCTCCATTGAACTTCTTGAGGATAGTTGTTTTGCCGGCGTTGTCCAGGCCGAGCATGAGCAGCCGCAGCTCCCGCTCTTTCTGCTTCATCTTCTTCAGGATGGTCAGGAGGCCCATGGTCTCTTTTTCTTATTTGTAAAGGATATGATTATCTATAGAGACTCTGATGACCATCTATTATAACCAATAAGAATTCAGCAGCCGAAACCGGTTTGGCTCAGTGGATAGAGCGTCGGCCTGTGGACTGAAGGGTCCCAGGTTCGATTCCGGTCAAGGGCATGTACCTGGGTTGCGGGCACATCCCCTCCCTTACCCCCAGTGTCTTATGTCCATTGGTTATGCTTATATGCATGCATACAAGTCCTTCGGTTGATCTCTTACCCAACTCCCCCCTACCCTCCCTCGGCTTCCCACTGTAGTTTGACAGTCTGTTCAATGCTGCTCTGCCTCTGTATCTATTTTTGTTCATCAGTTTATAATGGTCTTTATTATCCATAAATGAGTGAGATCATGTGGTATTTTTCTTTCATTGACTGGCTTATTTCATTTAGCATAATGCTCTCCAGTTCCATCCATGCTGTTGCAAATGGTAAGAATTCCTTCTTTTTTACAGCAGCATAGTATTCCATTGTGTAGATGTACCACAGTTTTCCAATCCATTCATCTGCTGATGGGCACTTAGGTGTTTCCAGATCTTCGCTATGGTGAATTGTGCTGCTATGAACATATGGGTGCATATATCCTTTCTGATTGGTGTTTCTGTTTTCTTGGGATATATTCCTAGAATTGGGATCACTGGGTCAAATGGGAGTTCCATTTTTAACTTTTTGAGGGAACTCCATACTGTCTTCCATAGTGGCTGCACCAGTCTGCATTCCCACCAGCAGTGCACGAGTGTTCCTTTTTCTCCACATCCTCTCCAGCACTTGTCTTTGTTGATGATAGCCATTCTGACAGGTGTGAGATGGTACCTCATTGTTTTTTTTATTTGCCACAATAGCATTCTTAATTGGTAATTATGGTTTGGAAAATTAGTGGAAAATATATAATTCATAATAGCAACAAAGCTATAAGGCATTTTAAAATAAGTAATAAAATACCTGTAATAATTTATGGAGAAAATAGAACACTACTGAATGACATTAACGAAGATCTGAATAAATAGAAAAGTAAAAGATTTTTATAAGGAAGATTGCATATTATAATGATGTCATTTTCCCCAATTTAATCTACAAATTCAGTGCTTTTCATGGAACTTCTCAGGCTGATACTAAAATCCATTAGAAAGAAAAAAAGCTTAGCCAATTTTGAAGAAGAATCCTGGGGACTTGTGCTACCAGACATCAATGTTTATCATAAACATAAGTTAACTAAAATAATGTCATATTTGTGTCAGGATATACAAACACATAAACCTGTATTTATGGAATAGAATGGGATAGAATAGAAAGCCTAGAAAAGTACCATATAGAAGGGTGGGCTAAAGAAGGTTTACAGTTGTTCATGTGGAAAAAGACATGCAGGTTATGCTTATTACAATAGCTTTATTAACTCAAAAGAATGTCACATTGACACAATAAAACTACTTTTGCCCACTCCATACACACACACACACACACACACACACACACACACATTATTTTCATAGACGTAACAAAGTATGAATGTCTCATCTTTCTAAGCTGACAAGTAGTTGAAATTGTTAGGTCACTGAAGGAGGAACGCACGAGGCCAGAATGGTGAAGGATTACAAATTTATTCGATCATCCCCATAGCAGGTGGCTGAGCCTGATGGCTCCAGCACCCAGTGACAGGAGTCAGCGGCTTTTAAAGGACTTTTGGCGGGCTTTTTCTCTGGGTGGAGACTTCTTTATGCGTACCCGGAGGGGGTATAGTGGAGTGTGGTCACCGCAAGTGAAATGTGGTCTCAGCAAAGGGAATGTTCATAGTGAAAGGACCTGGAAAACCAGTTCCCAGGGGAGGGGTATCAGTTCAATGGCTTGATCAAGCCTAACAGAAATGACAGATACTTTTTGGACCATATGTATATCTCAGATGTGCAGATGTACAGACAGGAGGCAGTTGTGAGAGCTCTTGGCTTGGTGTTAGACTGGATTTTAAATCTCAGCTCTAATACTTAATACTTCTATGAAGTTGGATAAGTTGCTTAAATACATTCAAACTCAATGTTACAGGGTTTTGTGAGGATAAAATAAGATAATGTATGTGAAATTACCCAGCATATGGTAGGCATTCAATGTGTTTTTCTTTCTTAATTATTTCCCCTAAGAAATGATGGTTCTTTTTGGAGAATGCTGTAAGCCTGAGTGGGACTATGAATATGGAACACATTTTGATTCATCTTTTAAGTAAAGGGTGAAGCATGTTTTTTATACCCTTTCCATAGAAGCATTTAGAAAGCTCCATACCTCTAAATATCACCCAGTTTTCTGGAAATGGGTCTGGGTGGAAAAAAGCCGACTCAGAGTCAATCACAAAAATTGTTTTGTTTTTTTAAAATTGCACAGAGCATACTTTCACACCAAAATAACTCCTCCCCCCCCTCATAGAACATGGATTAATTGTAGAAATTTGGAAATCCAGAATGTAAAGAGCATCCATAATTACATTAGCCAGAGGAAACCATTTTGGTGTATTTTCTTCCAATCTCTTTTATGTAACATATACCTAAATTGGAATAAACCATACATATCTTTTGTAATCTTTTTATTTTATTTTATACTGTACAGGAAGCATATTCTTAGGTCATTACACATAATAATTTATTTATTATTAGTTATTTTTTTAATCCTCACCCGAGGATATTTTTCATTGATTTTTAGGGAGAGTGGAAGAGAGAGGGAAAGACAGAGAGAAACATTGATGTGAAAAAAACACATCAATTGGTTGCCTCCTGCATGAGCCCCGCCCAGGACCTGAGCTGGGGGGAGGAGCCTGCAACCAAGGTAGTGCCCTGACAGAAATCGAACCTGGGGCCCTTTGGTCTGCAGGCCAACGCTCTATCCACTGAGCCAAATTGACTAGAGCCATAAAATAATTTTTTGAAAGCAAAGTTTGAATGGTTATGTAGTATTGTGTAGTATGGTTCTACCAATAAATTGATTATTTTCCTATATTTTTTAGACTGTTTAGAATATTTGCCATAGTACATATCACTGAAATAATCATTTGCTTACATAAATCTCTGGTGATTAAAAAAAATAGATTTCAAGCAATGCAATTATTACACCCAAAGGTATGTGCTCTGGCCTGGTGCCTCTGTTGGTTGGAGCATTGTCCTATACACCAAAAGGTTGTGGGCTCAATTCCTGGTCAGGCACATACCTAGGATGGGGGTTTGATCCCTGGTTGGGGTGTGGGGGAGGAAACCAATCAATGTTTCTCTCTTGCATAATTGTTTCTCTCTCTTTCTCCCTCTCTCTCTCTCTCATCAATGGAAACATATCCTCCGGTGATGATTTAAAAGAAGGTATAAACCTCTTAAAGCCTCAACTCATATTGAAAAAGTATCCTGTGGAAAGGTTGTACCAATTTTATGCTCTGGTTAGCAGTGTATAAGACTCAGCATTTTCCAAAACACTCGAAGCAAATCATTTTTATTAAGACTTTTTCACCCATGATTGCCACGCCCATCTGTGCTGATTAATTTCTTGAAACGTTTGTTGATGGTCATTTATTAACAATCATTGCCATTGTACTTGAGGCTTTGCATTTCTTGTTACCTTTGTTGTAATTTACGTGTTTCTTTTTAAAGTGTTTTCTGAAAAATAGCAAACCAGTAAACATGCTAATAATGCTAACATTAAGATTTAACTGCCTAGATAAAATTGAGAAAGGCTGACAAACTCAGACTGGTGGGAAGACTCAACGGATAGTTGCCTGGGGAACATGACAAGAGTCATTGTTTTTAAAACCTCCTGAGCCAGGAAGAAGGGGCTGATTAGCTGGAAAGGCCTATCATTTTCCCATTTCATATATTTATAAAAACAGCACAATTTTGTGAATGTGTTAAGTGGTCCAAAAATCTATATTTATAAAAGGCTAATATGCAAAGTGTCCCCTTGGGAGTTCAACTGGGAGACTGGGAGTTTGATCGCTCGCTATGATGGGCGCTGACCACCAGGGGATAGTGCGGAATGAAGGAAGGCCCCGTCCAGTAGCAGCTGGAAGGGGCTGATTGGTCCTGATCGCTGGCCAGACCCAGGGACCCTAAACGCTCACGAATTTCATGCACCGGGCCTCTAGTTAATAAATAATGATAAAACCAGGTTCATTTGGCCCCCTGACCTAGTCATGGACCTCTATTAAGTAGAATGAGCAGTTCTCCTTTAGCGGTCAGTCTCTTATGCATTTGTGTTTATTTGTGTGTCTCTCTCATTGGCTAGTAGAGTTCCTTAAAATAAGGAATAAGTGTTTTTATCTTTGTGTTACTGCTATAACTAGTGAGCAATACCTATAGTAGAATCAGGGAGATGAACCTGATGGCTGGCTGGAAAAGAAATTTTTGAGCATAATAGTGATGGAAGAACCCTCCCCCCCAAAAAAAATTATCAAAAGATTTGAATATTTATAATAATAAAAGCGTAATATGCTAATTAGACCGGACGTTCTTCCGGACGAAGCCAGGGCTGTGAGGGAAGCCCAGGTCCCAGGTGCCAGAGGGAAGCTCGTGCTGGCAGCTGGGGGAAGGAAGACCTACTCTTGCACGAAATTCGTGCATCGGGCCTCTAGTATAGTATAAAAATGTAAAATGTTCCTCCACTATCCCTTCTCCTCCATAAATGTCTAAGTCCATAAACAAACTTAAATGACAAAATAAATAAGGGAAAATATTTTCACTAAATTTGACAGCAAGAGATTTAATGCTTTTAGTATATACTAGTAAAGAACTCATAAAAATCAATAAGAAAATATTATGAGCCCAATATTTGAATGGGCAAAGGAGATGAGTAAATAATTCACCAAAGGGAAAATAGATATGATTAATATGAAAAATGTTCAATTTCACTCTTTTTCAAAAAATTTTATTATGCTAAAATACACAGAAAAATTGCCATGTTAACCACTTTTAAGTGTACAGTCCAGTGGCCAACTACACTTTTAATCAAATAAATGCAGAATAAAACAATCAGATACTGTTTTTGATCATTAGATGAAAAAAATTTCTTTCTTTTGTTTTCTAAATGAAAATAAACCTGACAGTGGTGAGTGAATAGAAATATATTTTGTTCAACATTTCTGGAAAGCAGTTTAGGAATATGTATCAAAAATGTCAAAGATGTTTATACACTTGGACACAGAGTCCCATTTTTAGAAATTTATCCCGAGGAAACAATCTGAAATGTAAGTAAAGATGTTTATAATTTGCAATGATATTTATTTTAACAAATACTAGAAAAATTAAAAAATTCAATAGTAAGAGAAAATTAAATAAATTTTTATTATAGCCAGACAATTGATTATTCACACATTCTTTAAAATGATGTTAATAGAAAACAATTTAAAAAATCAAGTATAATTTGAAGTGAAAAGTATTTATAAAATAGATATTTATATATACTTGTACATCTGCATAGAAAACTTCTAAAAAGAAATATACCAATGTATTAGCAAGAAGTGTTTCTGGATGTGCAAGTATAAGTAATTTCTCCTTTATTTCTCCTATATTCTCTTCTATTTTTTGAGATTTTTACAATGATAATGTGCTGAAAATATAACGAAGTTAACAGTAGTACTTATCTTTAAAAATATGTTTTTATTGATTTCAGAGAGAGGAAGGGAGAGGGAGAGAGAGAGATAGAAACATCAGTGATGAGAGAGAATCATTGATCGGTTGCCTCCTGCATACCCCACACTGGGGATTGAGCCGGAAACCCTGGCATGTGCCCTGACTGGAATCAAACCCTGTCCTCCTGGTTCATGGGTTGACACTCAACCACTGAGCCACACCGGCTGGGCAGTAGGTATTTATCTTAAAGAAAGTTGGTTGTTAAAGAAAAGCCAGGAATAAGCAACAGATGGAAGGAGATGTGATAGGCCCTTTAATAGGAGAGACATTTGAAGCTGTATGCTATGGGAAAGAGAGAAGAAGAGGTTAAAGATATAAGAAGAGGCTCTCATTGGGGGTGAGGTCCTGGGGCACAGAGTTGGGTGAGACCTGAGGGGGTACCTCTTCTACTGAGGCCTGAATGGGGAAGATGCAGACAAATTAGTCAGGAATAAGGAAGTGGAGAGATTCTTGCCTTATGTCTGCTATTTTCCCTAAAGGAGAAACAAGTGAGGTTCTCTGCTGGGCATCTGAGGTGAAACTTGAGAAAAGTGTGACGCTTTAAAGTTGCTACTAAGTAGAGAGGAAGGAGCTCACATGTTATTTCCCCTCCCATACCCGCGTCTTATCCATATTCCTCTGATCCATGATTGGCACCAGTGATCCAAAACAGGAATCTGGAAATTATCCCCCCATTCCCATTGATCAATACTAGTGAAGTTCTCATAGTTCAACCCCCTAAATATCCCTTGAACCAATCTTCTTCTCTTCATCTCCTATCTATCTTCTTGCCTGGATTGCTGCAATAGATACTGAACTTGTCTCTCTAGGCTCATTTGTTTCCTCCTACCCCATAATCCATCCATCATATTGTTGCCAGATCCATCTTTCAAAAATCCAATTAGGGATTTTGCCACACCTCCATTTAAAATACATCAAGGTCTTCAATGGCTTTTAGGATAAAATTCAAATTCTACTACAGGATATATAAGGTACTTTTTGATTTGGTCGTTTTACCTTTTCAACTTTATTTCCCCCCTCATTTTCCCCTTCCTTTCCTTCCTTCCTTCCTTCCTTCCTTCCTTCCTTCCTTCCTTCCTTCCTTCCTTCCTTCCTTCCTTCCTTCCTTCCACAAGTGCCAATAATATGCTGGAAACTGTGTAGGCTAAGCGCTAGGGAAATAAAACACAAAGGTCTAGACATGGTATCTGTGCAAGAGCAACTTACGATCTTGTGAGGAAAATAGACACAAATAAGTTTGATAAATGTTATAGTCATCACATCATGCACAGGGTACAGTGAATACACAAAGGAATGTGTCAGATCTCTGAGGCAGCAATTGGACAGGGAGAAGGCAGAAGTTTCGTAGAGGATCTGACCTTTGAACTGGATATTGAAAGATAAGTAGTTTTTGTTGTTGTTTGTTTGTTTGTTTGTTTTTGGTGAAGATGAAGAAAGGTTTTTCAAATAGAGGCATTAATACGAGCAAAGGTATGGAGGTGTGGGACAGCTAGTGGTATTTGGTTTGCCTATAGAACAGAGTGCAAGACTGTGTGAGTGTGTGTGTGTGTGTGTGAGTGTGTGTGTGTGTGTGTGTGTGTGTGTGTGTGTGTGTGGTAGGACAGTAGAGGAGAGTGTGGTTGTAAAAAAAGACTGGAAAAGGAGACAGATGTCAGGTGGTGGAGTTCCAGGCTCTATCCTGAAGGCAATGGAAAATAATTGACAGGTTTTAGATAGGAGAGTAACATAATTAGATTTGGAATTTAAAAAGATTTGGTTGACTAAAAAGTGGAGGGTGGGTTGGAGGGATATAAGATCCTGGAGGCAGTGAAGCCATTTTGAAAGTCGTTATTTGGAGGAGATATAAAGGCCTAACACTGAACTAAGGGAAGAAATTGGGATGTTTTAGAAATGTTAAGGAGGTAGTTTATTCTATAGCAGTGCTTTTCAAAGTATGGTTCCTGAACTGGTCACAGTTTGTGAACTGTTTGTTACCAGTCTGTTATGAGATAAATACAGAAATTGAGAGTAAGAATTTAGAAACATTTGTAGTAATTTCAAAGAGTAATTTTATAACTGCTAAATCTAATAATAAAAAAATTAGAGTTGTTATATGTAAATCTTTGCTTTTTATGTAATTTTCTTAGTAACTCATTTTAATTGTATTCTATAAAAGCTTTGGAGTACAAATGGACCTCATTGCAGTGGGTTGAGAAGCACTCGTCTGTGTGCCGTGGTGACTGAGCGAATATGGGGGTGAATGGAAGGAAGGAGTGTAGATGACTCTTGCTTTGAAACTGGGTGTGGTAGTTACAGAAAATTACAGAAGCAGCCATTTTTTGAAATACGGTAAATTTCACTTTCCTATTGCTTTGGATTATAGTCATGTTTTAAAAGATGTACTTGGGAAAACATGTCATAATCTTTTATGCCTCTATGTTTTTGTTTGCACGATTTTTTTTCTACCAGAAACACTCTTACTCCCTTCTTCACTTGGCTAACACAATATAAAACAAACGTTGTAAAAGCAATTTATGTTTTGCTGAATGCCTTACATTCATTATTTCACTTAATTTTCACGATGATTCTGTGGAGAAGAGGGTCTCATTTTGTTGATGAGAAAACTGAGGTTTAAAGAGGTTAAGTACTTGTTCAAGATTATTTAGCTAATAAACTGATGGAGTTGGGTTTTGAATCCAAGAAGAAATGAGATTTAAGAACTCATGTGCTTACCATGAAAGCATATTGCCTCATCAAGACACAACTCTACTGTTGTCTCTTGCAGGAAGTCTTCCCTTATGGTGCATCTCCTGCATTCCCACAAAGCACATGCGTACACCTCTCTTCACCTTGCCTTGCCCTATTATAAGCATTTGTTCATTTGCTGCTTCCTTTTCTTTCCTAAACTGTGGGCTCCTTAAGGGTGGGAAGGATTCCTTACACCTCTAATTCCTCAATCCAGAGCACAGTGCCAATATTCAGCAGGAGCTTGGAAAATGTCGGTTGAATAAATGGAGGTATGAGAAACATGGTGTATTATTGGAGGGACATTGGATGTGGCCAGAAAATAGAGCACATGGGCTAAACCTGAGCCAGCAGATTGAACAGATTGTGAGGACAACAGTATTTGCTGGATTTAGGAATCTGCAGTCACAAAGTCCTTTTTCCTTTTCACATCCATGAATATTATACTTTTCAATGCTATAAATTCTGTACTGGGAGACACCAACCAGTACTGTACTAGTACATGTTTAACAGTCGCCTCCTTCCTCTTTTCTCTCCAAAAACCTTGCTTCGATGTTTTTTGTTTTGTTTGTTTGTTTGTTTTAATTTCCACAATGTACATGCTCCTGTCATGGCCAATTTCAAGCTACCAATGTGACGTTACTAAACATGGATGTGGGAAGAGATGCACAGTATCATGTCATTTTAAAGTATTTCTACCACACAGTTACAGCAGATGGAAATGACCTGGAGAGTAAAATAGTTAAGAAGTAATGACCTGAATGTTTCTTATCTTTGTTTTCAATATGTCTTTCATTGGCACCACCATCCCTGCAGAGACTGTTTTTTTGACCTGAATATTCGTTTCTCTCTGAAGCTTTCTGAGTCAGAGTTGACTGAGTCGGACAAGTTCTGCACTGTATGATGGGGCACCAGTTGCTTGGACCATCACCTGCTACACTACTTTCTATTGCTTACCTGTCCTACTATGGCTTGAATATGTGTCCTGGCGTTTGGATTTGCTTTGCCTCTATTGCATGGTTCTTCTTAGTTTTGTTATTTACCTTTGGACTCAAGATTCTTTTTGCTTTAATAACCGATACTTGGCCTTATTCCATGATCTGATTACAGGGCTGTCTGGCCAACCACAACTGAAATCCAAGTGCTGATAAATAGCAATATAAAAAAATGAGCTGATTTAAGTAGATATTTATATTTTAGTGTTATCGATATCTACCAATATCTGCAAAGACCATGGTTGCTTTATTTCTAAACAATTCCTGAAGATTCAAGACTGCTGAGAGTTTTGAAGGGTGCCTAGGTTAAAAAAATGGAGCAAATGAATTAAACCAATAGCAGTTCTTCTCTAGCTGTCAGTTCAAAGAGGGTTCAGAGGCGATTGAGTGAACATGGGAGTCTTTTATAGATTGAGTTTTCCTTGTTAGCCTATAGGAAGGACATATGGGATAGATCTAGGCTAAGAACCAGGCGTTTTTGAAATAAAATACACTATACTTATGTGTAGTCTTCTACTAATTTGCTATTTGAACCTAATGAAATCAAGGCTCTTCATTAAGAAAGGGGGCTTGGCATTAGTCTTAATGTTCAATAGATGTTAACTGGTAACCTAATATTGATACAAAACTAATGTTAATATATTTCAGCCTTGAATATTCTTGAATGATTAGAAAACAACGTGAGAAAAATTACAAAGGAAAACAGCATGTTAAAAAATTCAGTTGGTTCTCTCAATGGGAATAAAAACCTTTAGTTGCTCATTTAGGACACATGATGTTGGTTGGGGGTAAAAAATTGCCCCTGTGCCTCAGGCTTCATTGATGCTCTGTCCATTGAGAGGTGACTGTGCTGTTCCCAGTTCAGGAAAAGGTTTCTGAGCTTATCCCTGAACAGAAGGAATCTTTATTAACTTAAAGATTGCTGAATTTTTTCCCACACTCCAGGAGAGCAGTTGTGTTTAATGACATAGTGAAAATCCACATGGGAACAGGAAGCTGGTTTTCTGAAGATCAGTTTCTATCTCGGACTCTTTCCATAGAAGGAGAGTTACCTTAAATCTTTTCCTGGACAAAGTAGGCTAGAAACAAATATTCTAAAAAATAAATAAGCAATTGAGTAAAGTTAGAGAGCTCTCTGAGTCTGACCTTCTGGTCCAAGGAAATGATGCCGATCAGGGCTTGCTTCCTGGGCACGTGGTCCTTGCCCAGGAGGGGTTTCACTCTTGGGTCCATGCTGTTGCCATCATGAAATTCTTAATAATTTTTGAGTAAGGAGCCCGACGTTTTTATTTTTCATGAAATAATATAGCCAGTTCTGATGGCAAGAGGGGTAGAAATGGCTGCCATAGAGGGTCTTTTTTTTTTCCTT